>NC_092796.1:60370769-60515775 GCF_918797505.1 Bemisia tabaci
TTATCACAAACGGAAACACAATGTTGGCTGCAATCACACTTTAAGGCACGAACTTCAAAATCATCCATATCACAGGCACCATTTGGATGCATTTCTGAAAAAGTGGAGCCTAAAATAGGAAATTAATTAGAATCAATATTTACGTCTCTTTTCAGCTCATTTCCTTGCTATCCACTTTCAGAAATGAGACTACAGACCAACGAGGACAATTACATAGAGGTATTTTTAATCACGTAACGATGAATCATAATATGCATATGATTTTAGGAGTACAAATTCTATAAAAACTTTCCAAATTACAATCTTGGTTTAGAAAATTGACAAAGTTCAATTTTCAATCAGACCCAGAACACAAATTTTGTATGGCAGTACAAATATCAGTTGTTGAACTAGAAGAGCGTGTATCTTGCAGGACATTTCAAAATTTCCAATTGTAAGTATTTTATTTTTTTAAAATCGCAAAAAATAATATCGCTAGAAATTTCCAGATTTAATAGCTACAGAAACAAGAAAAATAAAAAAAATTTGCCAAGTGATTACGATGGGCTTTTCCATTAAAATAAAATGAGACCAAAATTTGCGATGTTGTATGAACATCCATTATTGTATCATAAACTGTGAAAGGCAACTACTTACTTGCTAAAAACGTAATTTTGCAAGTTACGAAATGAAAATTTTAGGCGATGAGCAAGTTCCATACATTTGAGCATACACTGTTTAGGGCGTCTATCACGGTGTTCATTGAAGAATCATTGTTTTTTTGTTTTTTTTCCAAATATATGTAGCTTTCATGCTAATGTTATCATATCTACCATGACTGTTGGATTTAGGCCACAGACAGAAAATAAAATTCTTTTTGAATACTGATATTTATATCACATGGAGGCTCTTAACTAAAAGCTATCAATAAAATGAAACACTCAAGAATATTTTGATCTAATTGAATACAAAAACAGATAATGAAAGAGATTTTCTGAAAAAATAAAATAATACTGAATACACGTTATTTTTACACTTCAGATTAGAGTCTAAAAGTAATATTGCTTTTGACTTGAATTTCAAAGATAATAAAAAGGAGGTTTTCCTGAAATTTTAGGTTCCTGCAGAATAGAAAGGAAAATTACCAATTACAAATTTTTTCTTTGTATACCATGCTTTCATGACTTTTACACATGAACAGTAACGTATTGCAGATCACACGTAACTTTGAAGCTATAGAATCACAGCAAGTTTATGGGGGGGGGGGGGGGGGGAATTCAGATGTAGAGGAAATAATCTAACCAAAACGCAGTATGGTAAAAGTTACTGTAGAGAAAATGAAAGCCTTCGCTTCCAGTTGAAAAATATAATTTTTCATGAAATAAATGCTGAAGACAGAGAAACAAGTTAAAAAAGGCTAAAAAAGGGAATAATCTTCAGAATTAAATTGATAAAATGAAAATTAATGTGGCACTTTCCATAAAATACCAAGATGAACTGCATTTTAAATAGCCAAACATTAAATGACTTCACTAAGAGTTTGGCCCGCTTGAGGTTGAGGATGAGGATGGTGTACACTTCACTTCTAGCAGCTGCGGGTAGTTTTCTACTATGTTCAAAAGGATTCCATCTATATAAGCTCTAAGTTGAGAGTTCACTTCCTGTTGCTCTTTCAGCGCCGTTTTCATCTGGATATAAAAAGTAGTAATTAAAAAATTATCATAATGAAGAATGAATATGTAAAGATGCAAAGATCGGACAAAAAATGTCAAGTAGTTACATAAAAGTCAGAGGGCATCGAATTCTTAATTCTCCTTGGAAATGGAAATTTTTGGAGGCAGAATTCACCACGATACTTTGAAATTTTACTGCTCGGAGTTGCCAAATTGTTTTGATAAAAATGAAGTCTCCCAGGATCTTGATCGTCATTTTCTAAATCTGGAGGGAACTTTTTTTTTAATCCAAGGTTAACAAAAAAGGAAATAGAAATCGAAGCATTCAGAATGACCAAATAATCATGGATAACAACTTACTATGTAGCACGAAAATTCCTCAAACTTAAAATGACGACCGTCATAATACCTATGAGGGATTATCCCCTTACAAACTTACCCCAACAAACCCTGGTAGAGGTTTGATCATTGAATTCTTCTTTAAGATTTCATTATCTTTAATTGCATAATTCATGATATGAGTGTTTAGAAATTTTTATGACTATACAAAATTAAGAACAAAGTGATTTCGTTTGTATCTTTATTTTTGTTTTGTTTTATTTATTAAAATTTGAGGTTGAAATTCCTGATGTTTGTGCTTAATTTTCTTACTTTGTGCTTCTTGTTATATTAAGTGACCTGATATTCATACATAGCAAGTGTAATGTAAAGCCTTACCTTTTGAGTTTGAAGGCTGCATTCTCCAGACTAAAAAATTATACGAGAAAAAAAAATGAAAATAAAAAGCAGCATATTAGTGAATAGGCACTAAAAAGCAAGTACAAATATTTACAACTGGATTTTGCAAAAGCTTCTTTTGATAAAAGCAGTGCAAAAAAAAAAAAAAAAAAAAAAAAAAAAAAAAACCAATCAAAGTAGCAATCATTTTAAACTCACGTCTCTTCGATAAAATGGTGTATATACACAAAATCAATGCAAAAATAATAATATCTGAGTTTGAGAAATATAACCATAGACACTATCAGTGGCAGCTTTTTGCAATTCAGGGGAAAAAGCAAAGTTGTCTCTGCCAAGCTTGCTTTAATAAAGGGTTATGAATTTTTTTTAAATATTTTATCACCTCTTTGGCACAGACCTTAATAGTCGAGTAAGTAAATTGAAAAAATGTTGTTGCGACTTTCCTTCTTCAGTATCCAGACTTAATGTAAATTTTTTAAAATTAATTGTATCATAATTTTATCATGGATATACATCTAGTGCTCAAAATCATGAAAAGTTAAACATACATTACAACTTTGCCTGGATCTTATGATAGTGCTCCACTTTGATAATAAGCGTGCAAAAATTTAAAACAACAGAGTGCAAATTAAATTGGAATGATCAAACGACTTGATTAAATGTTATACTTACATCATCCTGAGTCATGGCTTCAAGCTCGGCTGCAAGACTGTTGGATCCTGTCAATAGAGTTCTGCCTTCTTCGACACTTCTACTCAGGAGGAGGGCTTGGAGTTCATCGTACTGCTCTTGTAAGTCTGGAAAATAATTGGAGGATTGATTATTTTGGATATTGGGAAAATTATGGACTCAAAGTCATGAGTGGCAAATGGAGAATTCGCACGAAAATTTTTTATTGCTTCATCTGAAAGTGCTTAAAGAGCTGATTTCACAATATTTTTCATAATTTTTTTCTGATATGGGAAATGGTATAAAAATAGATTTAAAAGTGAGAAAATGTATGGCCTAGTGGCGTCATCTGGCGGCATTTCCCAATTAAACACATGTATTTTAGCAGATTAGATCATTTTATCATATCTTCTCCAGTACTTGTTCAATTCATGAACCAAGGGTATCCTTGTGTTCAGTTCACGCGGTTGTTTCCACTTAAGCACGAAATTAATCAAATTTCAGACACCTGCAAATTCTCTATTGGGAAGCTAGGAAGGTCTGCCTCTTCGAGAATGTTACAAGGCCCTTTCAGAAAATAGGGGTGTTTTCCTCCCTTCCTTTTCGCCTTTTTTCACGGAGCTCATTTTAGGATTACATGAATGTATCAGTATATAACTCTGTATGTTTTTTCCGGGTCAATGTTACTCTGTTACAAATTTTTTTCAATTCCTTGTAGCGTTTATAAAATTATTTCAAAGAAATCAGTTTTTGGCACAATAAGATGTGTGGTAGTCAAAAAGTGGGGAAAGCGGACTAAAAGTTAATGACTCCTGTCCAATTCTCGTTCAGAAGTCCATTGATCATTTTAAGACTCAAGTCAGGCTAGGAGTCTGTTACGGGTGATTTCCTTAGCTTCAAAGGGGGTCCGCAAGAGGCCCCCTTGGAAAATTTTGAAATAACTGAGCCATCTCAAGAAAATTTTAGATTTTTACATTTCAGCATTTGAAAAGGGACAATAAGCATTACGTACATGATGATAAAGTTTTGTGCAAACAAACTTACTTCTATATTGTGTTCTCAACACATCTAGCTGTTGTTGGAGTTCTGTTGCAACATTGTTAGGACTATTTAATGCAGCAATATGAGCATTTCTTTCTTGCCGTAACTGCTCCAGTTCAGCACTAAGTTCTTTTAAAAGCTGTTGAAGAGAAAGAGAAGAAGAAAAAAATTAAACTTGAATTTATTAATAAATTATTTAATTTGTGAGTGTTATTTTCATTACCAAGGAAAGATATAATATCATGAGGCAAATTGAATGAAGTTAAGCAGAACAGCCACATCTACATAGGCTTGCTTCAAAATCTTTTCTCCTATTTATAGTTTTTGAAATGACAGCAAGCAACTCGAGCATTGTTAAGATACTTCTCGCCCAGACGATGGTTATTTCCACAGCACTTGAGCAAAAATGTTGGTTTGTTTCCTTTCAAAAAATTAAATCAGGAGATTGGATTTTGAAACAATGCAACGTAGAAGTCAAGGTCTTGCTTAACTCTATCAAAATTAGTCTTTTAGTCTTAGACAAACAGCATGTGTTCATAACAGGCCTACAGTTTTACACTTTCAATGCAGTTGACTATCAAAACTGGGTGCCCGAAGAAATTTAGATTTGGAATTTTCTGACTTTTCCAGATTTCCTTGGCAGACGCTTAAACTAGGTTATTATATATTATAGGAATAATTGATGTAACATTAAAGATCATCGCGATTTGTTCTTTGCTTCATTTATACTACCCTGCATTATTATAAAAAAAATGATGCGTCTGTATTAAACTGACACTCCAGATCTGAATCTTTTTTTCTAGCTTTAAATAAAAGGTATGTAAAGTGGAAACCTTTATTCACTTTTCAGATTTTAAGTCATGAAAGAAAACAAACCTGTTCCTGAACACGACTTTGTTCCATGTACTTTTGTTCCTGGCGCTTGAAGAATTCAATTTCTTCTCGCAAAGTGATGACATTGCTCTCTGCATCGATTAGGTTCTCTTCAATTTTCCGTTTCTCTTCTTTAGCTTTTTCTGCTAAACTTCGACATCGCAGTGCTTCGTCTCGCAGGTTTTTGTTCTCTAACTCTACCGTTTGGAGTCTGGGAAAGTTTAAAAATAAAAATTAATTGGGTAAAATCGTAAGAACCAACAAATATCCTACCGTTCACATTAAAATCTACTTTGTGATAAAATAATGCACCATGATTCTTTAAGATCGTTTCTAATAAGCGCACACATCATATTTGCTCTGCTTTCACTTTGTCTGCCTTTAGGAGACACCAGACGAGAAATCTTCGTGCTTTTAACAGGCGAAAACAATTCCTTAAAAGTTGGAAGGAGCAGGGTTTTGTATTATTTTACAGAAAATTGGAAAAATTGGGCTGCCCCCTACCTTCCCTAACAAGAAAGTAAAATATTTGAAGTAGTACTTAAAAATTATCTAAATTTGCAGAAGAGGAGTAAAAGTTTTCTCTTCTTCCTTTAGTTTATCATTTTTTCTTCTTCATTATTATTTTAATGGACCTCAAATCATGCTCTGCCCACGTTTGGTAAAAAATGGCTGGACTTCCCTACAGTATCTAGGTGGATAAGAATTAAATTTCTCTTTTCTCAAATGAGAGCAAGCAATTGTTAAAATGTTCACAAAGTTTCTGAATCCTTACTTATTTTTCTTACATGGTCAGTGGTACTTACTTGATGGCACAATTTTCAACTTGAAGCTGATTCTCACGGTCGACTCGTGCAACAAGCTCCCGATGTCTTTTTGCTTCTTCAGCTAAACGTTCCTCAGATCTTAATTCAACTTCACGAAGTTGCTCTTCTAACATTAAAACTCTGAAAAAAAGAGTGAAGCATAATTTGAGTGCTAAATTATTGAGAAAAACACAGTTGTATCAATCATTAAAATTTTTATTAACCCTTTCAGAGAAAATTCTGTAAAATTACATTTTTTTTAAAACTCAAAATATTCTTTTCAACGAAACAGAAAAATTCAAAAATTTTCAAAGTGGCTACATCATTGGTTCTCCCCATAAAAATTAAACTATGGTGGATATATTGACATATTGCAGTGGATTCCACAGAATTATTGGTTGTAAAAGATTTCAATGGAATATGGCTTCAGTTGAACAAACACTGCTCGATACTCGCATGCTTTGAAAACTAAATTCACACATGTAAAGTCTGTACCTGGCTTGGAGGGCCGCATTTTCTTGCTTGGCTCTCGTGTAGCGTTCATCCGCATGAGTTTGATTATCAGCAAGAACACTCATTTGCTGCTGCAATAATTCCACCTGAGAACAAAAAATAAAGACTGTGAATTTTTTGACAGTAAGGTGAGAGATGAAACACAACAACAGAAGAGCTTTTGTTTAATGGTTCATTCAGCTTATTCCGGCTGGCAATAAACTCATTAACTCAAAATTTCATAAACTCAAAATGGCTTTCGTCAAGTATCGCGGTTATTCAGTTAAACAATTATTTTCGCTCCGACAGAAATTTGCAGCATACCCGTGCTATCGTGCTAAGGAAAAACGACGTGTGAACCTTCAGGCATTGCCGAATTTTCTCTGATAAAATACGGATTTATTGGGGAGCTTGTAAATATTTTCTTTAAAACATTTCAGACTATTTTGTCCACAGTTAATCTGAAATACATCTGAAAATTTCAAGAAAAACTATGCGTACATTCCGTCAAAAATACATTTTTTATCCGGGGAAATTTGGCACCTCTCGTATGTTCATACGACGTTCTTCTTTAACACGGAGGCATGACAGGGTGAGTTAATTTTATTTGACTTCAACCTCGTACTTACTTTATCACTCAACTTCTTGACGATTTTCCACACTTCTTGCTTCAAAAACCCGTTGATTTTCGTCGGTTTCACCGTCGGACTTGCCGGGTTCATCCACGAGAGGTTCTCGTTGCAGTTGAAGATTTCGTCGAGCAGGTCTCGCGTTTGGTCGACATTAGAAATTTCGAACTGACCCTCCCAAAGATCGTACTCTAACTCGTTGCCGTTGTCCTCTTCGGGATCGGCGTCATCACTTATACTCATTATCAGACACATCAAATCGTCGTCCGATCACTTTTCATTTATTACACGAAAACCAGTCTTGTTCATCGTTTTTCGACTAACACACGACATCGACGCGACAGCATCACGAACATGCCTTGTTCAGAGTTCATAACAACTTTTCAAAACCAAAATCGAAGGAGTTCAAAATGATAGAAGCAAGGAGTTTCAAGGATTTTATAAGGCTTCCTGCAAACGTTTTCGAATATACTTTTAGGAAGGTGCTAAAAAACTTTTAAAACACAGTGTCTGAGACTGGGAAAAACCGGAACTTATTAAAAAACGAACATTTTCGGGAAAATCAGGGAATCTGATCCAGAAACCGGAAATCTCTTCTCCCACTTTTTTTTCTTCTCCTCCTTTTCTACGGTAGAAGAAGAGATTCCCGATCGAAATGTCATAGCTGAATCCTTAAATCATCAGAATAATAGAGAAGTTTTCATTGACTGGATAGCATGAACACAAGGAACGCTTTTGGAATTGAAGATTTGAATGTGTGACAAAAAATGAGTAAAAAGATTTAAAAAAATCAATATTCATAAGTGGAACTCCGGAGCATTATATTGTTCCTAAAGAAAATCCCGGGAAAGTGGAGAAAACTTCGGTTTCTCATCAAGAAGATATCAGGGAATGCGAATAGTCAAGAATTAAGGACACAATGATTTAAAATACTAGGTTATGCTCAAAGTGAACTGCGTGGGAAAGCATGAAAGCTGAGACAATTTCTCGGTGACTATGATTCATACAGCTTAAACTGCCATAAAACATGAATTTATTCCGATTCTTTCCGATATACCTAAGGCTGGCTCACGTCACTTCGAATAGGGGATTCACATGTCACCGCTAATTCACTACGTAAAAATTGGCCAGAAACAGAGCGAAGTACGAGAATTTACGCGCAAAAAAGGAGCCACGATAACTTGCGAGAGACGAGGCACAAAATGAAGTAATTGACGGACGCAAGTGACTGTTCACTTGAATTGTTTGCTGATGATAGGATAGGAGGGACTTCAAGGTGGAGACGCCAGATGGGAGTGTCCGCTATTATAAAGGAGTGTGAAGTAGGAGCTCTAACAAAAGATAGGTTCTCATTTAGGTTATGTTTTATGCTTATTAGCCTGCACAAATACGACGCGCCATAAATATTTTGAAATTTTTGAAAAATCCTACGGAAAGAGAAGTCTTGTTGACATCATGCCAGTGATAATTCGAAGATAGGTCGAATAGATGGACAAGAAAATAAGAACACTAAAAAACGTGGCCCGAAGTGTATGTAAGAGGGTGGTAAAATAGTGCAGGGTCCACATTATTGTGCGGGGAAAGCGAGGCCAAAAATTTCAAAAATTTCGATTAGAGTAAAAAATCTGAACCCTACTGAGAACCAGTATAAGACTGAGGGGGAGAGTGCTCAGCTGCGGCAGACGCATTAGAATTTATGAAATTTCGGAATCACTTCCCCAGCAAAATAGCGTGGGCCCAGCACTTTTGTCCCACCTTGTGAGAATAGATAGAAAGATAGACAGTTTTTTCGTGATTCAAGAAGAAGGCCTCTTTGACTTTAAGAGGTAAAAACTAGTCGTGTGAAGGATATAAAATTTATAGCCTCATTGATGTGTCAATGATATATTTGATTAGAAAAACTATACTTTAAGATTACTGGAGACTTGTGAGTCCAGTGCATGGACATGTGAAGTGACTTTTGTGGAATTTCGAGAAAACAAGTTTAAAGTTACGCCTGAGGCGCGAAGCGCTTCGGCGAACGATCCGGAGCCGTAGCCTCCTAAAGTTTCGAGTGAACGAGGGATTTTGCTGAGGAAAAAATTGAGATAGAGATACATAATTTTAGAACGGTCTTCAATCCCCAAAAAACGCTGGAAAAAAAACACATTGGAACTAGAGTCCAGACTCTTGAAAACATTGAGAAGAAAAAGGACTCTTGATTCAATCAGATTTAAGCTTAAAACAAAAGGAAATCCACTCAAATTAAGAGGCTTGGTTCTTGATTTAAGCTTAAATCTGATTGAATCAAGAGTATTTTTTCTTGTCGATGTTTTAAAAGTCTGGACTCTAGATCCAATGTGTTTTTTTCCAGTGCAGAGGGGGGGGGGGAGGAGGAGGAGGACAAAATTTGAGCGAAAAAAATGCAAGAAGCATGTTGGATGAGGCCGTTGGAGCCAGACAGACGGGGCGCGGCGGTTTATTTAAGGTTAACTGCGGCGATTGGACTTGGCAAAATAGCGGGAGCATCTGGTGGACGGGGGCAGAAAGCTCCATGATTGCACCCCACCCGAGAGCCGAGACCCGAGATACATTCACAACTTCCAACTTCCTCTTTGACGTTCGTCACTCATTATCCGACCTAACAACGAACGGCGCGGCGGCGCTGCAACGTTGGCAGCCTAGTCCGAGTCCGCCCTCTTTCGCCCATTCATAAGTCCCGAGTGATCAAAGTTGCGCGGGAACAACGGTCCTCTCATGGTCTTTCGTTCGTATGGACTGATTCGGTGGCTACGTAATCATTGCGATCAATGGTGAAGCCGGGGGAGGGGGAGGGGGGCTGGAAGGTAGAATGTCCTAAAAAATCTCCAAAATTGACGTTGTTTAAAGGAAATCGACGGTGAAACTACCAGACAATGAATATCGTTTTACGACGTTGCAAACTTCCTGTCGCACTTTTTTTCTAAAAATGGAAAACTACACCCAACGTCGATTTTTGAAAACTTCCGTAATTTTTCTCCTCTGTGCGAGGAAAACTCTGTGAAAACTTGAAGGAATGATAAAGACTTGTTTTCCTTCAAAATAAAATAAAATGGGAGCAGACATTTTTCAACACGATAATCGAAATATTTGGTCTGGTATTTTCACCGTCAATATGCTGTTTTCTAGCCGAAGAACTTCAAAATATAAGCATCGTCCCATTTGGACTGAGTCACGGACTGAGTGCCCCTGCGAGCACTGATTCATGCGCCATAGAATGACTGGAGCGCCTTCAATTTTTAGCACGCATCACGGATGTCCATAGAGCGCGAATAGTTTGCATCAAGGCGTTATTACCGATATCATCACCCTATGTTCGAATATCAATTGTAAAGCGCTAAGGAAAAAGGCCGTAGGAACACTCGAGTGTTGCCAAATTTCCTTCGAATAAATACGAATTTCCTTGAAAGCTTGTTAGGTCTTATTTGTCCAATTCTTAGAGAATTTTCATCCGTATTCACTCTAATGATTTTGAGAATTTCAAGGAAATACATATTTCTAACTTTCTTAAAAAAATAAAGTTTTGTCGGAAGAAATTCGGCAACGTCTGAGTCTTCAAACGACGTTTTTTCGCTGCGTCAAACTTGCTTCGACGGCAGCCAAGCCTAGCACTGATGCAAGATAATTAAACTTAACTGAGCGAAATAGATTAATTCAAATCGTGGAACATTGAAATGGAACTCATTAGTTGGAAGTTTACAGAAAAATCCTTCGATTTGTTACTTTCATCTGTACTCGAGCGTGCAACACTGCGGAGAGACCAGACGACTCTAAAAAAAGTTCTAGGCGCCATAAAACTTGATTCGAAGCCATGAAATACAACGTAAACACATGTTCGATTCGAACGGGTCGTCGTATAAATAAACTTTTCGCATCACACCTTCACCTTAATTTGGCGGGGCAAGAAGAGAGGTGCAGCTATAAGATTTATCTTAATTTACTTTAGAATTTTCCATGGGTATTAAAAAATGGTTTATAAAAAAAAAGCAAGACTTCTTTCAGGTTTCAGCTGAAAGGTTCGGTCATTTTGAGCTATTTTAAAAGGCTAAAGTCAAATTATTCAAGCAGGGTAAAATGATTCATTCTTGCCGAATAGCTTTGGAAATGAATGCAACCTCATTCGGTGAGGAAATGTTCATTTTCAGAGACCTAGTGCGAGACCTTTCTAAATCTGGAATTACTCAGATTCGGCTTTGAGATCGTAAAAATGCACTTACTTGGATTTGGGTATTTTAAAGATTCGAAAACTGTGGAACTTTACTAGAAACTATGAAAAGCGATTTTTTTTTTTTTTTTTTTTAATGAACGCCGGTGCCAGCTTGACATAATAACCCTGGTACAAATTGGCAGTAGAATCTGTGTTCCAAAATACCATAGACCAACGGCCGGCTGTAAGATTTCCAATAGCTTCTATAGCCGGCTACACAATTTCTTATAGCCTTTTATAGCCGATGGCGATTAAGCAACTCACAGCCAGGCGATAAAAAGTATGCTAAACGTCACTAATTACGGATGCTAGGACTTAGTGAGTTTATGGACCACTGCTCTCTTTTTGGGCCGTAGTATCTTGATTTATTTTGCAAGGAAAGCTCCGTGCTTTTGATGGATGCCTGCCATTCCTAATATATTAGAGCGCCTTCAGTTTCGTATGATACTGTGCAATACCTCTGGTGTGAAATAGTTGCTTCAGACGCCGTGGCACGCTGCGTAGCGGCAGGCGGGCAGCCAGCGCGAAACGCGCCTACAAACCTAACAGGGATACTTCACGCGTTGCGCAATGCGTGACGTATCCCTGTTAGGTTTGTAGGCGCCAGTGCGTTGCCGCTCCGCTTTGCGTTCGGCTCTAATATTTAATCTGGCGGAGTCAGCGTTATTCAACTCATGATTTTGAAATGTTTGTACATCCTGTATGGATTATTCTCGTTTTAATTGATGAAAAAAAATATGTGTTAAAGGAAAATATAACGTGTGTTTTGTAAATATTAAGGAGGTTCCGTATCAAACTTAATGATTTCCAAAGCACACGAATTTCTACACAATTTCTTATAGCCTTTTATAATCGATGGCGAAAAAGCAACAGCCAGGCGATAAAGTGTAAAGCCCGGCTATAGGAACTATAGCCCGGCTGCATAATTTTTATCGCTTCGTATAGCCCGGCCGTATAATTTTCTCCGCATTCTACAGCCAGCTATATGATTTTCTGTAGCCTTCTTTAGCCGGCTATAAGAATTCCTATGGTATTTTGAAACGCAGCTCTTATCGCCAATTTTTACCAGGGAATCTTTGTGGGATGAATTCGAGGGTCGTTTTACCTCACAATCGAGAAAAAGGGTTTAAAAACTTAGAGGACATAATTATGAATAATTTGATGCAAACTGTGAGTTTTCCCGGCATAAAAAAAACGGGAAGGCAAATGCCTACAAAAAGGATACGAATCATTCTTCCGGTATCCGAATCATCTATGGTCTAGACTAGCAATAAGCCGATAACTCTGAGCCGTGAGCAATTGAATTACTCACGTTATTGAGTGTACGTAGTTCCGGAAGGAAGTAATGAAAGTGGAGTGGAGTGGCTTTCATAATCAATAAAAATAAAAAGTCCATGAGAGGCAGATAATTGTATATGGAAACGTCAAAAGGAAAGATGTAAAACGAAAATCGATAAGGAGGTGGATGAAACAATAAACTTGGAATTCCATGACGGGCATCTGAACTCTCACGGCATTCCGACCAGAGGGAAGGAAAAGCTATAACGGAAAGCTTTTAGACAATGTTTAAGACGATGTACCGGGTTAATGATTTTGTACTTGATTTGACAAATGCAGACCAAAGCAAAAGCGTAACCCTACATCAGCAAATATCATCAAAAACCAGATTTGCAGGCATGTATGTTTTACTTTTTCAGCGTATTTTTGGAACGGAAAAATCAAACGAGTCGATCAAATTTTCACCATTTAGTGAGAACAAACAACTATGTATCTCGTTGTCGTTACTAGAAATTCAAGTGCTCTAAAAAAAAAAAAAAAAAAAAAAAAAAAAAACGAATCGGCGACGAGCAAAGAACTCATTGGGGCTGTCGCGGAAATCGTAACATTCTATCGAAACGTGACAACGGTAGTCTGTCATTCGCAGCCATTTCTTTTTGACTAGAGCGCTGATTCTGTCTGATTATTTTTTCTTGCCAAAAACAAAAAAGTAGACTGAAAAGTAGGCAGACAGAGATAAAACGAGAAAAACGAGTTTGCATCTCATGATGACTGACAGATTTTGACTGATTAATGCAGACTTAATGAGATAATTCGGGGGTAAAAGATTTGAGCCGAGGAGAGAAATCAAAAAGAGATTAAGAGAGATCTCCGCAAATTAATTGAGAGAAACAAAACGAGTGAAACTGGCAAAATAGAGTTAAAATATGTCAAATTCTAACGGCGTTACTCCAGCAATAAAGGATGTAAATGCAGGCGAATTAAAAGACAACGAGAATGAAATGTCACCTTCAAAATTTACGGTGTCGAAATTGTGTTCTATACGTAAATGGGGTCCCATTTTCATTTATTTTAACGCGTTATAACTTTGTCAGTTTTTTTTTTTTACCGAAAAAAGCTGATTTTGCTCCAGTGTTGAGGAAAATAAGACCTTTCAATCATAGCAAAGATAAGGCCGCTGGAAGTTTCAGCTCAGTACCAGGACTTTTGAGACGTACCATCCGAGGGGCGGGGGGGGGGGTTGCAAACTTATAGGGGCTTGTACCACAAAAATCTGGCATCTGGCCTAGAGTCGCTATCGGAGGCACCATAGTCGAATGCATTTTATAAAAAAAAAAAAACTTGCAGCATACAAGCCATTCTTTAAATTATATGTTCAATACGACTGCTATCATCAAATTGTTGTGTTTTGATTGATGTAAGATGAAAATATGGCCAAAGGAGATGATATGATTGAAGTGGATACAGTAAAGTGCAATTTCATTGGATAGAATTTGAGAGTAAAAAGAGAAATGCGAAATGCACTGTTCGAAGAAACGAAACGTATTAGAGAGGCTACCGACCGAAAAAGATAAACAAACCGGGAACCACGGCAAGCACGACAAATACAACAATTTCAGGACAGTCGGATTCAATTATTCATCAAACTACCATCGAACTGCGAACACATTTGTTACGACGGCACACTCGCGTTAAATATGTAAGAGGTTAGGAGCTCCACAAACGAAAAATCGACACGAAATTGAACTTGAGCGAGAAGCCCGAAACCGTCAAGATTCGGTAAACCGCGACAACTTCCAACTTTCCGGTGGCGCGGCTTGCGTTTCTCAAGGTGGTGCTTCCTAAAGCTGCCGCGTGCCGCGCCACTTAACGAGCAGCATCCCGTCACGAACACGTTGCCGCTCCGCGCAGTCGCTTCTCCTTACAGATACTTCTCTCATATATGCCGTGCCAAGGATAAATAGCATATGAACATTCGAATGTTGCCATATTTCCTCCGAGAAAAAGTTTATTTTCGAGGAGACTATTTGAATATTTTTTCTTGAAATTTTCGGACAGTTTAGATCCGATGGCGAGTAAAATTCTCTGAAAAATTGGAGGAATAATATCCACAGATTTCCAACACGATTCAAATTTTATCAAAGGACATTTGGCAACGTCTGAAGGCTCGTAAGGCGTTCTTCCTCAGCATGGCAGGAAAGGAGAGGGACTATAGCTAAGCCACTAGCCCCTGTAAAACCCCTGTTGCACGATTTATTTCTCTTCAGTTCTGAAGTGTAAAATACGACAGAAATAAATAAATTACCGAGAGAAGGGGGGAGGGGATGGGGTCGTTAAAATTTCAGATATAGATATTGAGGATACTGTCTTAAAATGACGAGTGCACTTTGAAAAAAACTGACTTGATTTCAAAAGAAATATTCTTCGAGTTTGCGGCCAGAAAAATTGCCTCTTGAATCAAAAGAACACATTTTTATATTAAGCGAAAAGTTGCTTGTATCGAGGAGGGACTTGTTTGATTCCAGTGTTTAGAATATTTTTACTGAATTAGGACACTCTTTTCGGAGGTACTATGGCATTATGTAAATGGAATGCAAAACTATTGAATTCACACGGGAATATTGCAACGTCGAAATGCAACTTGTCACGTTGTCACTGTGCGAGCAATTGAACTCTTTGAAGGCTTCACTAGCTAATAGCAATGTGATTAGGCCGATCGGTAAACTCACGAGCAAAACACGTTTCGACTGGGAACATTTTACTTGAAAAATGTAGACACACTGACCGAGAGCTTTGTGTTCCGATCTTTTACGACCTTTTTTTATTGATGCTATGAGATGCTTATTCTAGTGAGATAAGAAGTAAATTATGAGGCAATTCTCTCAGTTCATCCAAAAATTTAGGGAGATTACAAATAAAAGACAAAAACATAGAGGACCGATGAAAAAAAAATCATTCTGGGGCATTGACTGATGGTTGGAGTGCGTATTTAATAGATTAAGTGACAGTTCCTGTCTAATCGGCAACAGTGATTGGTGTCTGAATGCTTAGTATTCATTGGGGATCGTCGCGTCGATGACCGACGATGAATCCCGATGAGTACAACTTCCTCCGCTTTTCTGAGAACGGTGCTTATGGTAGATGGTGGTTGGTGGAACACGAAAAAATACGCAGTCGACTGATTGAAGACGTCATCGATTGATCGACGAAGATCGCTCAGGAAGAAATCATATCGACGGTGTAAGTTGACAATCACATAACTCGTTTGCGGTGTTTGAAAATCTCCGCCTCTATGTTATGTTTTTAAAGGAGAACAAACTGATATCATTCCTTGAAGTTTTTGCAGAATTTTCTTTGCACAGAGAAGAAAAATCACGGCAGTCTGAAAGAATTGCCGTTGAGTAGTTTTCCGTTTAAAAAAAGAAAGTATGACAGGAAGTCTGCGACGTCGCAAACCGAGTTACGTAATTGCCGACTTACACCGTCGATATGACGTTGGTAAACTGAACGTGCTAAGGTAACTTTAATAGACTGATTTAGAGGCTACGACATGGTTCAAAGGCAAATAAACCCATAACCTTGCTTCTCATTCGGGGCCCTTTGTGTCATGGTGGTAAAATTCGTTCAAGTGTTTCTCGCAATCGAAATTTTCGTGTTTAGTGAGTCCTGAATTAATTTATGACCGTTCAATGACTAAATTTTAATACAATAACACAATTAACTCATGAAGAATTCGTACATGTGGTTATGTTAGTTTGTTTTGGTTTGAACCATGAGTTCGATATTATAGCGAATGACGTAGTCACTAAATCGGTCTATAAACGAGAAATTGTATTATATTTCCTGCGAAAGAACCTTACCTTGTGGTTGAGGTCGAGAACATCCTCCTCAAGGGACACGTCCGAGTATACATCGTCACCCGTGTCACATGTTGAGCTTCGGCCAGAGGAGTTGAAACTCGAGCTGCGGTATAATTGACTGGAAAAAAGAAAACGGGGGGAAAACAAGTTAGACTGAGTCTGAGGAGAAATGAGATACGGCTAGGTTTACTGACAAAATGATTTACGTCTTTTGCGCTAGAACCCACAGTTCCGCGCGGCCACTCACTGGAAAAAACACATTGGATCTAGAGTCAGACTCTTAAAACATCGACAAGAAAAAGTACTCTTGATTCAATCAGAATCTAGCTAAATCAAGAACCAGCATCTTAATTAAGCGGATTTCGTTTGATTCAAGCATAATCCGATTGAATTAAGAGTATTTTCTGTCAATGTTTCAAGAGTCGAACTCTAGATCCAAGTGTTTTTTTTTTTGCCAGGCTTGTAATAAATAAGCACTTCTAGACAGCGACTGAGGATCGTCTGACGTTGGTTCAGGATTGAAAGTAAATGCAAGATAGAATCAAGATGTCGCAGTCTAAAAGTGCGTAAACTTATTTGGCGTGGACTTAAACTGATTGTGAGTGAAGAGATCACCTCAATTGGCTTTACTCAAACTTCAATTGGATCTGAGTCAACACGAGCGTTGGGTAAGTTTTGAGTAATTTAGAGTATAGTTTACTGATTTCGTGTGAAAAAAGGGAGAAAAGCAATAATAAACTAAAATCGATGACGGGTTAAAATTTTAACACAGACCGGTTGACATGAGCTAACAAGGAAATTAAACCTAGAGGTGGTTCATCGTGTACTGTGAGCAAAATCTTCCTTATTGACCGAAACTTGCTGCTTCGGAAGATTCGACCTTTTAAGGGCCGCTTCTACCACCTCCAGTTATATTTAAGCAGGTGGCGAAATGGTGCTGGGTCCACACCATTTCGCGGGGAAAACAAAGCCAAAAAGTTCCAAGAATTTCAATTAGAGTCAAACATTTTTGAGCTCTAATGAGTGCCAGTACAAGACTGAGAGGGGGGGGGGGTAGTGTTGCAGCTTAGGCAGCTTGGTTATATTTAACCTCTTGTCAAGTGCTAAGTTCAAATACTTTCCACGGGAAACTTGAAGCTGTTACATTTCTTTTCTGGGTTAAAATAACATATTTGGCTTACTTTTAAACTAAAAAACAACCTTCCGTTAAAATTTGACATGTACTTAGAGTGCCTGTCAAATTTACCCAGAAAATACAAGGTGGCAAGAGGTGACGATGGAACCGGGCCTGAGGGAACAGGGGAGAACCTGTGTCCGTGGAATCTAGTTGCTGTAGTGCAAAATGCATGCAAATGCTTTGAAGGCGCTTTTTATGAGCCGAGCGATTGAAGCTACGCTACGACGCGAGCGACGCAACGAGAAGAAACGTATGTGTGTAGTAGTGTAATGACAGGGTCAGCGAGGGCGATGGAGAGGGGGGTGGGGGGAGGCGATTGGATTGCACGGGGGGATCAAGCACGAGATGCGTCAAGCATGGCGATTTTACCACATCAATTTTGTAATAATGTGTAACCTCGATACACAGTGGGGACACGGGACGAGTCAAAGCATACGGTATCGACCGCTCCACGGACTCGGCCTTATACTTTTAGACTGAAACACATACTCGCCAGTCGCCATAGAGTTCTCCCTCCTCTAGCGCTCACCAATCGGCCAGCCTTATGGCTGATGACAAAATTATTCATTTCGAAGCTTTATGACTCACGTTCTGAAAATGGGAGCTAAAAATGGAAGTCGTCAGTTCTGGCTCATCAATCGTATCCCCCCCCCCCTTCCTTAAAAAAAATAAATAAATAAATAATTTAGCCAAAAGTGTGCCTAATTTGTACACACTGTTCAGAAAAACTGACAACTGCACTAAAAGAAGGGGAAGGTGCATTTGATTTAACGGATATATTCGTGAATTTGCGGTCAGTAAAATTTTAATCGACCTCTTCATGATATTAGCATATTTGGATCGCATTTAGTAGAAAGGGATCAAGCCACATCAGCTATTGCCACAATTTAACCGAGCAATTCAATTTTTTACGAGAGAACGTTTATGCGTATTTGTTGAAATTTTTGAGGAATTTGCTTCGTACTTAGCAGAAAATTCACTGACATTTGCCACACAAAAGAAAAAGAAAAAAAAATCCACACAATCGTTTACGGTTAAAAAATTAAATTGCCCGATTAAAGACAACAGCTAATGTCGCTTGGTTTCTTTCTGCTCGACGCGTCATTTCTTTTCCAACGACAAATTAAAACATATTTTTATTTTTTCCTAGTGTTCTGCGTTACTGGTCCTCATATCCATTGCTAAAAGTTGCACGAACGTGCGATAATTTCAGGCAACATTCTACAACGCACCAAAGACTCCCATTTTAAGCGTGTGCACTCGGCATAAAGCCTTTATCGCAACAAGAAGGGAGAAGGGGGGGCGTCAGTCTGCTCGGTGAATACGCGGTATCATCCGTAGCGGGCTTTTTTTCCGGTTATTCTGGGGCGGACGAGGTCGAGGACCGCAGGGGCGATGGCAAAACTGACCCCAAGAAGTACGAATTCCGAAGAGGCCCCCGCCATAATTTTGAAATTATTTCATCACACTTGAGAGACGAAAATTTTGGCCTGAATCGATACCAAAGAGTCCGCAATCGCTTATCGATTTCAAAAGGACACTAGGAGATGCAGTGCTGCTTCAAGCTTCATACGCTGAAAAGACTGGAGCGCCTTCAATTTTTAGCACGCAACCAGAACGTCCATAGAGCACGAATAGTTGCATCAAGGCGTTATTACCGATATCATCGTTCCATGCTCAGTAATCATACTGAGGCGTAGAGGAAAAACGCCGTATGAACACTCGAGCGTTGCCAAATTTCCTCCGATTAAATAAGAATTTACTTGAAAACTTGTTAGCTCTTATTCAATTTGTAGAGAATTTTCCGCCGTATTCAATCCAGTGATTGCGAAAATTACAAGAAAGAATTTCCTAACTTTCTTTTAAAAAAATGTTTTGCCGTTCGGCACCGTCTGAATTTTCAAACGACATTTTTCCGCCTCGGCAAACTTACTTTAGCAACAGCCAAGCCTAGCACTGGTGATCTGTAACATCCTGTGCAAAACTTTGCAATGCTGTATCATGACTGATTGCTCGATCGCAATGTCAACAACAGTCTAAATCCCCGAACAACATCAACTGATGAAATTGGGCACCGGGATAAAAAAAAAAGATCAATTAAAGTTATATTTCATGATTTTTTCGTCGGCAAATTTCCTGACTTTCCCGATTTTTCCATGCCTATTATTGATTTTTCCTGACTCCAAAGTTTTCTAATTCTCTGATTTTCGAAAAAAATTTCCACTTTGTTTTTTAAAATGTACGCTTTATGTGTATAATTTACTTACGCTTTATATAATGTAAAACTTTCGCTAAATTTTAGAAAAATTTCCTTGTTTGGGGATCAAAATATCAGTGACTGGGTAAAAGATGTCAAGTCTTAAAAATGACCAGGAAGGGTAAGTAGCTGGAAGATCAGTGATATGTTTTAGTGATTAGTAGATGTGTCAGAAATTCCATGACTTTCCTCACGAATTCCCCGACTTTTCCCGGCCGTCGCGAATTTTTTATGCCTTTCCCTGATTTCCCCGGTTTTACAGATCGCCGGCAACCCTGTTTTTGTAACCGAACAACTTTGAAATATTAACATTTTAACAATAAAAATGCAAACTTTGCAATGTTGTATTGCCAAAGCGAGCTTTGAACTCAAGCTGAAACATTTCCTGGAGGATTGTTCCATCACTTGATTTTGTTGGAGGCAGAATTGGACGAAATCTCCGCGTTTCCAAAAAAAGTAGGACAAAGCTTTTTAAAAATGCGAGATACGTGAGACGCGAACCGTGTATCCCTGGGTATAATCGAGACATTATTTGGTGATGCGATTTTCATGTCATTTTACCAAGAAAAATTCCACACAAATGGACCGAGTTCATCAGAAAGGAACTAACCTACATTTTCGAAAAAATTGAGTTAAGAATGTTCTTGAGCTCCTCTAGTTGTATATTTTCCTCTGCCAAAAATTAAAAGTGGAAAAAATATTAGTTTGTGAAAAGAGGAGTTAAAGTTTACTTTCTACATTGAGTCTTATGGAGGAATAAAACTTCAAACCTTTTTTTTTCAGTTTCAACTTGATGTGGGTTGGTTCCTTTCTGATAAACTAGGTCCAAATATTTGCAAGTCCTGTGTGCAAAACATCCCTTTCTTGATTTAGTTGACCAAGTGATACAAAAATATGGATACAGAGTTGTAGTTTTACTGAACTTAAAAAGAAAGAGAAAAAAATGATAAATAGAAGAAAACTTGCAGCTCAGAAACGGTATGCGTTCCAGTGCACGGCCGTGTTTCGCGACGTCGACGTTTGGAGGACGTGCGACACGACGTGCGGGCTAAAGAGGATGGGAACGCTAAGACGACAATGACGACGGCGTAACCGGATGAATCATCGAACGAAAAACGCTGAAAAATGCCAAGAATCCGAGTGCGACCACCACTCGCATCACGATGCCGAAAGAATAAAGAAAGGACGAAAAAGTAAAACTACATTCATCTTACTTTTCCGCGATACGAGCCCCCTGTACACGATGTCCGACGAGGAAAATTCACCATTCACTTTCCCGAAGAGGCGGCCCCACTCGCTCGTGAATATCAATTGCTTTCACACCGCCGACTTCCGCCGATGTTGTTCGGATAAACTTGACAACTTCATTTCATTGGAATGAATAGTGAAGAATGAACTGCAACATTCCGATGGTGCCACAGGATTTTAATCCTTCCTATATTAATCGGAGCAGCTTCATGACTACAACCGTGCTGCGTTAGGAATTCTCGAATGTCCATAAAACATTCTCGGCATTTAAGGAGCATTCTTTCCTCTTCTCTAATTGTTTGGCTCTTGTAGTAGGGCTAGACAGAGAGTGGGACACAATGAAAAGGGCCAAAATCAGAGCCCATTGATAGATTCTTGTTTCGGTTGGCTTGGAGACTTAAACGCATGTTAAAGAACGTAGAAACAACATTTATAGTTATTAGGTTCTTGTTTGGCAATAAGAACGCAATGAGTTAGTTCTGCTAGTCACAGAATCGTGTTTTGATGTTTCATTCTTGTAGATGAGCTAAAAATATTAAGATCTATTCAAGCAGCAACTTTCTACGTTCAATATTAACCAAGATTTCGCTTCATGAAAAACTCGGTTTTTGACGTCATCCATTGCGGTAGTGACACCCTTGGTTTCTTCCACCATGGTTTTGTCCGTGTTTTAAGTTGAACAACCAATGCATATGTGTACATTACTGATTGATGAATCCAAGGTGAAAGAAACCAAGGGTGTCAGTGTCGCGGTGGATGACGTTAAAAACCGAGTTTTTCAAAGCGCGATGTCTCGGTTAATATTGAACGTAGAAAGTTGCTGTTCGGGCAGATTTTATTATTTTTAGGCGATCTGCAAGAATCAAACACCAAATCACAATTCTGGGACCAGTGCAACTGACCCATTAAAGAGGGCCATTAAATCACGGACCCTTGATCGATTGTGTTTGGGATGGCTTGGAGACTCGAACGCAAGATACGAAACATAGAGACGAAATTGTCTTTATTCGCTTCTTTTTAAGCCTAGAAAGCGAAAGGAACGGAATGAAAAAAGGCCAAAATCGGGGACCATTGATTGACTTTTGTTCGGGTTAGCTTGAACGCACGATAAGCAAAGTAGGAAAAAAAAACAGAACAGAATCGTGAAAATTCACAAGACATCCAATGTACCGTTCCTCTGAAAATAGGGAGGGGAGATGAACCGAGGTACCTTCATAATACAATTGTTTTAAAAGATATACCATAATAATGAACAAGCAACCAGTAAGTTGACAGACAGCTATATGAAGAAAAAAAGTGTCACAAGTTAGCGTAGCACTTTGTTAAACGAAAAGAGTCAGAAGTTAGCGCAGCATTTTGTTAAATAAATGGGCAAGCTGAAGCTAAGATCCGGTGATAATTGTTGGTTTTCAATTGTTGGTTTTCTATGTATGTACCTAAAGTGTGAAAAAACTTTGAATGCTTACCTTGCTAAGGCATTTGAGCTAAGACGCTTCCCGGACCTGAAACAGAGAATACACAATATTGAGTGACATTAAACCGTAAAACAATGATCAAATTGGAGTGAAAATAATAATAAAAAAAAAAAACAAGTTCACTCAACTTAAAAAAAGTAAGGACCCTTACTACTGCCCGAGAGTTACTCTCTTAAGTCAGAAGCGCATACTTAGGGACTAGGAAGGAAATAAACTTGATTTTGGTTTTGACAGTGCTGGGCTTAATAGCTCATATTGCATACCAACCTGGCCGCGATGAAGGAAGGAGCACTAGATCTCACAAT
Source organism: Bemisia tabaci (assembly GCF_918797505.1). Classification (NCBI taxonomy): domain Eukaryota; kingdom Metazoa; phylum Arthropoda; class Insecta; order Hemiptera; family Aleyrodidae; genus Bemisia; species Bemisia tabaci. The sequence continues at coordinate 60,393,495 of NC_092796.1, forward strand.
TCCTTTCGAGTTAATTTATTACCACCCATTAGAACTAGGAACGGTTGACTCAAAGGCGAGCTTTCGTCTTAAAAGAGGGATAAAAGAAAGCCTTACAACAATTCTGCCGGGCTACAGGAAAAAGTCGTATCAGCATTCGAATGGTGTCATTTCCTCTCAGAGAATATTCATTTTTGAAGAAAGTTAGTTACGAAAATTTTTCCTTGAACTTTTCACACACTTCAGATTAAATTACACGAGCGAAATCCTCGGAAAAATTGGAAGGAAAATGTTCAGAAATGTTCCCGAAAATTCGTGATTTGTCGAAGGAATTTGCCAACGTCTGAGAGCTCATACGGCGTTCTTCCATGGCACGGCATAATTGAGGAGGCGACGACGGCTGGGGTACAATCGTGAAAGTCGCCGCTAAAATTCGCGAGGGCACACACAAAACGGAAATGTTCATCGCAAACGCGAGGCGATGGAGGTTTATTGCCACTACGAGGGGGTATAAAATAAACGCATAATTATACGCGTTCGAACGAAACTATGTGTAAATGAACCGAATAAAAAAGAACTATGTGCATAAGATTTGCGTGTCTTATAGTTCCTTTTGATTTTATTCATTTGTATATAGTTCCTTCTGGCATAAATACGTCCAAATGTAGCTTATTGTAAGCACTTTACTGTTCTCCGCTGAAGGAGCGATCAGCTTGGCCGGATATAAACTGTAAGTGATGAAGCTGAGCTGCAACATTCAGGGGAGAAAGAATTAAATGTTTCTTATTTTTAGAGAAGGACCGGTTTTAATGTGCACCAATCGGCAAACACGCTAAAAGCATTTCTCTGAGGTGAACAGGATCTGGGCCCACAAAATGGGCATGGACCGATACTGTAGAGATCCATCTGTATGCAATTTTAGAATCTTGGTTCTCGTCAGAACTCAGGACTCTAAGTGAAAAAGAGCCTCCAGTCCATTCCGACACCAATGATTTTCTTGAGCTCATCACAAAATACACACAATTAAAATTTGTCGGCAGTATCCGGCCGTACTCCGAAAAGCTACGCGGCTAGAGCCGAAATTCTCGAAGAAGAAAACTGCCGGGGTGTCGATGGTAAACTTGCACAACTCCTGCCAACTTTCGGGCCGGAACTATAAATAGCCAAGGGGTTTGGCTAAAAAACTAGAAAAGCTTTTATTTTTACAAAACAGTTCCCACTGCGAAGGGCTCCTGCATAGTGCCACTCAAGCGGTGCGTGTACTCGTACTTGTGACGAAACTGGGTTTTAAGAACTATCTCTGACGCGAGCCGAGAGGATCCGCTCAACATGCCACCACTATGAAAAAAAGGGAGGGGGTAGGAGCGTTAGGTACCCTTAAAGACCTCTTTTTACCCCTTATATGAGATTGTGAAATTTTACTAGAAGCCGCATTAGTAAGTTACTTTATATCCGACGTCATCATTCTGTATGCAAGCATGTTATTTTAAGAGCCTCTGTCCTGGTGACCTGGTAAATGCGTTAGGTCGCGACGCCCGCCGGTGACCCGTGACCCTTAACCTTGAGGCATGAGAAGGGTGTAGCGTGCGGCTTGCAAGTTTAAGTCTGGCTCAACACTCGCCGTGCCAATTTAGCTTGCATGCAGCATAATGCTAATTAACCAGGAATGCAGGATTTCTGGGATGGGCGTGCGTTCGGTGCTCTAGTTCTACTTCTATACATCTAATGTAGCTACTCAGAACAGCGCAGCGCGAGAGGTCAGCTGATCACACAAAATTTTTTCGATATCTGCTACAGCCTACGGCTTCACAATTACACCGCTAAAGCATCGAGACACTCTGCTAGGTCCAAATCGACCTCATTTAATGGATTACACTGGATCATCTTCGATAGTGGTTCGATGTATTGTTTGGTTCAAAACAATAGAACATAACCACAAACAAAAGTTTACTTCAAGTTACCTCAAGCAAAGGATTTAAGTTGGAAAAGCTGAAAATGAGAAAATTCCTAATGATTTCACTTTTCAGTGCCATGTTGAACTCATGAGAATCAAAAATCTCACAAAAAAACCCGTTCCCATAGATTTCGCAATTGACTTTTGAGACTATATTTACACGTTGAACCAGTCGATATCGATACAATCTCACCTGTTTGCTGTATCAAATACGATTTATGGTCTGGATGACGGCAACTGTAGGCCAAAGTTTAAAAATGAGAACATGGCTGGTTTAAAAGAGTTCCGTGAGCGACTAGCGATATAATAGCATTTTAAACCCGAGTGTTTCCTACTGGGGTGTAGTTTTTTAAGAGTGTTCCATGTGAACCACAATACGATTACAGTCGTGAATTTTACGAGCATTAATCGGTATCTCGATTTATTTTTCATTGAGGCCTTTCAATTTTTTGTAAGCTGAGGTCGTAAAAACAATGTTAACCTTTCCGGCACAGTCTTGACTATTGAGACTGAGTTAAACTTGAACAAACAACGAAAACGACTGTTGAATGGGAGCAATGCGCTATGGGGCAAGGTCGAATGAGCGTCGAAACTGGAGGAGATTACAAGCGATGGGAATGGGTAATTAGTTCGGACAGGGTGACTGAGCACGTGGGTTGCCTAATGTCGTGGGTTGACATTTATTTATTATGGATTTTCATTCCTTCAATGATTTCTGAGTTATCACGACGCAAAGCAGCGTCACGGTTCTGATAGGAGGGGGAATGGAACTGGCTGATTGAAGTCAGCAAGGCACATGAATTCATCATTATTTCATAAATCTCATCGTAAGCAAGCATTTGAACGAGTAGGAATGTTAAAAATGAAAATTGCAATTGCGGCAAAAATGAATGGGTGCATTAAAAAAATAAATACTAGTAAAGATAGCGAAGGTGATCGGAATTGCATGGTCTTTCGCATTTATCTCCTGTTTTTAAAAAAAAAAAAAAAAAACATAAGAACTGTGACTTTAAATACAGGAATCATAAGCTGATACGTTGTTGCAGCCTGAATTGGCAAGAATGCAATTAATTCAAAGTAACATAAAATAATTCCTTTTTTTTGACCGGTCTTGTCAAAGTTATTTACGTAGATACATTGTATATAAGGTACTTCTAATGCCATTTTGTTGGAGCAGATCTCCCAGATTTCAGCTATCAAAATTTAAGAGTCACTGCATTTATTCGAATGGGTTCAGAGCGTTTCAAAACTTACACAACGCATGTTTTGAACATACTCACTGCGTGTATCCGAATCCCACTTGTGAAGTTCCTAAAGTTGAGTGAGCCCTGAGCCCTCTTAGTCTCTTAGGCTATGCAATATCGAATGAGTTCCGCTTCTGCAAATTGTAGAATTTTTTTTTTTCCTCAAACAAAATACGGTCGAAAATTTTTGACTCCACAACAAATGATATGGATTAAATTTTTGATCATTACTTCAGGCAGGACTTAAGAATTCCTGTACCCTTAAAAAGCACCATAACGCAGAATTAGACCCTCACTTCCACTCGGTCCGTTGTGTAATGCTAGCATTTATCGTCTAATGTTAGTTAGCTGCTAAAAATGTCTGAACCAACCACCCATGCTTCCAAATGAGTTCTATGAACATAATGCTTCACTCAATGGCTCGTTAGTCTAATTGTTTAGGGCACCGAAATGACAATTGCAGAAATATCGGCTCCATACAGATTGAGACTTCAAGTTTGAAGTCATTAAGCAGCGAGGCATTGGAAGGAGCATAATACGGCTACGCTGCACCGCTGTGGTAATAGAAGATTTGGCCGACGCGACATAGCGAGACCTTCTCGCTTGGTCGGGTAACTTTCTGAGAGCGTAACTTCCAATAACCGCCTGGTTTTATTACTGACCTTAACATATCTAGTGTGATGTCATAAGAAGATCCGATGATGCCTCAAAAGAATCGGTGCATACGGGATATCCTTCACACCCACGTCACAAATTGCCCTTTTCGGCACCAAAAAATTGCCCAATTCAATTCGGCATCCAAAAAAATGGCCCAATTCGGCACTTTAGGGAAAATATGGACTTTTCGGCACAATACACTTAGTAACCAATCCACCAATAGGATCGCTCCCTTTTCTCACAGACTCCGTTGTCCATAGCTTTGCCTATCAATTTCAATAATCAGACCGCTGCTTCGATTGTATGCCCCTTCTTGAATCATCTCTGTCCGATCGCCACTGGTCGCAGGCATACTGAAAAATGAATTATCGGATCCGATGTGAGAATAATCATGACGCGTCCTTTCTGGTTGAGCCAAGAACAATGCAGAAAGTCCATCGGGATGATAATTATACTGAAGCGAGGCCCGGGGCGTCAATGGTGCACGACGGGACACCTGCAGCGACCTGCGGTACCCTCAGCCAGAACCAAAGGACAGCGGCCAGCCCTGAGGACTCGGGGAAATGGAGTGAAGCGGGCCACGCCGCACGGCCACACCGAGGCTCCAGTTGAATCGGTCATTCTCAAAACGACTTATAAGTGCCAAAAAAATCGGAAATCGAGTGTTTGGTGTTGCGGTATTGCTTGGGCATAAATGCATATTGTTGCAAAACGACGAGCATAAAAACGGAGTTTGAGGCCTTCAAAGCATCTGAGAAGTCCGCACTGAACAATAAAGCTACGGGCTATATAGACATACAGTCCGTTTCGGGCTCAGAGGCCGAAAGTTCCGGGTGCTGGAGATGTAGCCTCAACTGCTCCAGGTGCTACGCCTGGAACTTTCAGCCTCTGAGCTTTGAATGCGGACGGTACGTCTATATGGCCCGTAAGTACGGCTTCCACGTCCGGAGTTTTTCTTTTTTCAGTGCGGTTATTCTCAAAAAGACTCACGATCAAGCGCCAAAGCGCTAAACAGTACTCGCTTATCTTGATTGCCTTCAATTTGAGTCCCTCACGCAGTTATTTCGAATTTTTCAGAATGAAGAGGTAGGCATTTCTTTTTATTTGCCAAACATGTCTCTGTTTTTGAGATTTAAGTAAGTTCCTGCACTTAGGGCGATCATCAGCAATGAAATCATCAGAAAGTAATTCTATCGCACCATCGTATATTATGGAGAGAAAGTATGAATGAAAGATTTCGTGCACATTACGACTTGAAATACTGAAAATTCGACTTTAAATGCGGGAAATATGTTAGAATAATGCCGTTTATTCTCAAAAAAAAAAAAAAAAAAAAAAAAAAAAAAAAAAAATCAAACGCCAAACCGTAATGTTTTCTTATTCCGTTCAAATTGAAGGGCGATTTCTGGAACAACCATGCACAAGTCGAAATGCGATTTTTTCACTCATCATTTTTCTGCCCTACAAGATTCGAAAAGGGTCGATTAAATCAGTTTTCACTGTTTTTTGACGCTTAGGTCTTTCTGCGAATTCCCGATTCAATTTCGCCCGGCGAAAGACCCGAAGAGCCGAGAGCGGCACGTACGGGGCTTTTTTTCCCGAATCGGTTCATTGAAGAGCAGGATAAATGCCATATTCCGGGGGCAATAACAGCGGGATCGTAAAAACAAAGCTGTAAAAAAATATACCGTATAATGACAATGGCAGTGGACGATCGAGCCCCGACCAGACCCGACCGGCGGCGCCGGGATTGGATCGGGCCGTTAGCTCGAGCGGATCGCTGCCGTCCTCAGGAAAAACAACCTATGAGCACTCAGACGTTGCCAGATTTCCTTCAATAAAAACCAAATTTACTGGGAAAATTGTTGACATTATTCTCTACATTTTCCAGACAATTTTGTCCGCAATTTAATACGGAATATCTGAAGATTTCAAGGGAAAATAAGCATAACTTTCCGCAAAAATACATGTTTTATCTGGAGAAATTTGGCAACTCTCGAATGTTCATACGGCGTTTTTCCCTTAGCTCGAGCGGATCTCCAGGTGAATTTCTCGGCTCCGGGATTGGACGCGCCTTGTGGTCTCGGCAGTTGGAGCCGATTGCAAATCCTACGATTATCCTTCTTCCGCATTTTTTTACTTTTATTACTCATTACCTTTCGATTTACTTTCGACCGTCCGCAGGAAACGGGACCTTAGTTCCCGGAGGCGAAATTTTCGGTGGAGCGATTTTTTTCGGGTTGGGTCATAAAATCGGATTTTGTGATTTCAACGGGAAACTCTCTCTGGTGTCCTGAAGAGTGAAATGCGAGTCCTTTCATTAGTTTATGGGCAAAAAGAGAGTGTAAGAATAAGTTAAAAATTGGCAATTGCGTGCTCTGAACATGGCAGTGTAACATTTTGAGTATCCTACATCGAAACATTTTTTTCTGGGCTGCGAACTTCAAATAGAAACCTACTACAGGTATGATAGATAGAACTTGAAGATAAACAAGACAAAGATAATCCGCGACGCTACGCGTCTCACGTCTCGCGATGATTTATAAATATTTTCCGGTCATTGTTATTATTTTAGTACCTGACGATAATAGGAACGATTCCCGAAATGGTCACTGAGAAGTTCCAGGAAAAAATTTTCGGAAAAAGTTTTAGAACTGAATTAAGTCCTCGTGAGTCACAAAGAAGGTTACCTTTTAAATTACTTAAACGGGTTGTTGAAACGGTTTGACGGTGATTTGGCACGCGATCGCTAAATGGATGGTAACGCCTGCAAGGATGCAATTATTAATGATTTGAGGTATCCATGTAGCGTTTCGATGAAAATGAAGGCGCTTAAAGCGACGCATCATAGAAGTCTCTGCTATGAACTCTAAGCTCCTGCACTGTGAACTGTGAGCGTGAGGAAAGTCAGAACGCCTTCATTGTCATCAACACGAACACAGCTATCCGTAAAGCAGTAATAATTGCATCAAATATTTCTGTCAACGTCCATCGGCTGGTTTCATTCCTGTCTCCTGTGCATTGCATATTGGATAATGATTAATTCCTCCCTCTCCGAGACTTAACTGAGATCACGTGTTCTAACTTAATCTCAAAATTTTGAGCGCCAATTGACTGACTGGTCTAAGATTTAGACGTCATTTGCACTTTCACACGAGCTATAAAAATTGTTGGTGATCATGCGAAGAGCAAAAACGCAACAGAAACCATGACTGTAGCAATTTTTAAAGCGCTAAGTGCGGCTAGCGTGTCTGATGTCAGATTCTAAGGCGCATTTTGCGCGAAAAAAAAGTAAAGTTGGTGGGATGGATTTTTTTTTTTTGTTGCAAACAATACGTGATTGAGTCTCTAATGACAGACGCGGGCGCTCCGTATCATGGCGCTTGGTTTAACTTTATGGGTCAGAAGTGACCAGTATACTCAAGCACTGTAAAATTTTGACGGAAAATAATACAATAAACATATAAATTTAAAAGACAAAAAATCCGGAGGACAAAAAAAGGCGGTAAGTTTCCTTTCACCTTTGAATTTATCTTCCTACACCGTGGAGTTAAAGTGGGTCGAGACCCGGGAGTGAATAGCGTATTTTGAGCCGGGATTTGCCCGAGTAATAACATGTAGTTAGAGCGGGGAGCGAGGGGGGGGCGGGTATTCGCGGAGGATTATCAATAGGTTTGCGTTAAGGGTATAATTCAGCACGATACCGCATTGTTTTAGTTCAAGTACTCCTTCATGAACATGGATTGTGAGTTCCCTGTCTCCAGTCAAACGTCATCTGCGCCCGTGCCAGCTCGGCCCCTCCAAACCGAGTTTTCAGATTTGATTCAATCGAAAAGATTGTGCATCCATTGAAAAACCGTTCACATAACAAGGGATGCAGGTCTTTGTTTTGGTACACAAGTTAATGAAATCTGGATTCATAATTAATTCATTGCCAGACGTCGGCTTGAAACCATTAGGGGATCGGATTTATTGCATGCGCCCTTCTATTTATAATTATTAGCGACTATTCGGCAAAATTTACAGTAGGAAAAAAATGGACAAGCAAATGATATTAAACTAAAAGGCTTTAGTTTAAGTAACGAGTTCCTAAAAGGAAGGCAACTTTAGTTCGCTGCCGACTGATGATGGAGCTTTGAGCTCTGAAACGCGTCTCGCGTACTTAGATGGATCACTGGGATGTGAATAACCGAAATTTTTTGAAATTTTGTATCACAATTGACTTGTGGCGTCCCCCCCCCCTCAACCCACGAAGTTTCTATGACCTTTTTTCTTTATTATCAGGGTGTCTACTAAAACAGGCTGGCCAAAAATCAGTACTTTTAACGGTACTTTTTCAGTACATTCCCAAGAAATTCAGTTCTTTGTCAGTACCTCCAATTGACGAAATTCGAAAAATTTGAATTTTTCGTTCAAATTGCAACAAAAATGACACAAAATGAAAAAATTCCGGACCTTAATCGCGGAATTTTCCCTTTTTTTCAGTGCTAACGGACCGCCCTTAAAAAATCAGTCCTTTTTTCGGACTTTCCGGAAAATCCGGACTTGTAGACACCCTGATCATCTGCGGTATTGTATCATCCAGATAATTCGATGAATACGAGTTGGCGATACGTGGCAACAGTCGACGGCGTCTTGAGGATTCCTCGTCCAAGACGACCGATGCGACTAAACGAGTGACTGGATTTGAATACGGATTTATGAAGACAGAGCAAAAGGAGCGAGGGTGTTCTTTCACCTGCGCACAATTGTTCGGGTCATCAACGGCACAAAGCCGCGGTTACCAATTCAATGCGAGAGTCGGAGTTCATTCTCAGCGGGAGCTTTCAAGGAGCTTATATGATGTGGTCGCCTCACAATGAAAGCACGATTTGGCGCTTAATCAATTCATCCGACTCCGCTTGGAATGCCCTCAACCATGGAGACGATCCTCACTAACATGAATTAGCCATTCTTCAAAAGACTTAAGCGCCAAAATTAAAATGCAAGAAAAACACACACAAAACTCTTTCAAATCGATCCGTCTCAAGTCTTAAAGTTCCAAAGTATAAGGCTAATTACTTAATTACATTATTAATTAAAGTAAGATTTAAAACGGGTCGTGTAATACAGTTTTCACTGTTTTCCTTGCATTATCATTTTTAACGCTCAAGTCTTTTTAAGCATGATCGATTCGAAATGGACTTTCACGGCATGATAGCCCACGAAAACTCAAAATCAAATTACCGGTAAAAATGAGTGAAAAATTGAGTGCTTTAAAAACATTTTGGAAAAAAATATTTGTGCGTCAAACCAAACCGAAAATATGGCGGTTTGAAGTTTTAGTTAACAAAATTTAGTTTTGAGAGGAAGCTATCAGGATTCTTATTTACTACCTTCATCGGAAGTGATTAATGGAATGTACCTCAACGTTAGGCCCTAAGTTGTTGCAAACATGAATAAACCGTTGGTAACTTACTTTTAGCACGCGAAGAGTTTCTGACACCTCAAAATCCGATTTTCGACCTATCAGGACACTAGTAATTGAGACTAGGATCGGACGATGACTTACAGTGAGGATATGTAAATTGTTTACATCTTATTACGATTGAAATTGAACATGGATCAGGCCTCGAAACTTTTGAACTTGAGGCAGCCGACTGACTACACGCGATTGACTGGAGGAAATGTTTAGGTAGGATATTATAGAAATAGAACTACTAGGTACACGTTACAGTAAGAAACGCAAAACAAGAGAGAAATGGAAAAGAACGGATTTTATGCATGGTCGATTGAGACTCAGAGCGTGTACGCATGCGTAACTCGTCATTACGTCATTACGCACGATAAACGCACGCGCACAAATGTTGTTAACAGGTGCCACTGTTGATGCATGAAAAATACGGCCGCAAACTCGCAAGACTCCCTATTCTCGCCAAAATCCGCCTTCAGACCCATGTTTAGGCCAGTATTAGACCCGAAAGAGACCCGAAATAACCAAATCCAAGAAATATAGACCGTCAATGAATAAAAACCGTGAAGTTGAAGAAATTCACGGTGGGCCCAAAAACGGCCCTTATCGATGAGAAATCATGCAGTCTGGGGTGCTTGAGCTTGATTTGTACTTCATTTTGCGGTTTAAATTTCTGATACATCGGTAAAAATCCATATTGATCATGGGAAAACTAATGACGCATACGTTCTTTCTAAACTAAGACAGAAACTGTAGTTCCTAATTGCAAAACGTAGTTCATTCCTCCCACAGAGTACATAGGGTCGTAATGTGAGTGGGAGAGCTGGCGCCACTTTTTAGCATTATCCAGGTCCCGAATTTCGAGACTCCTGAGTGACGCCGGGTCACTTTTTCGATACATAATCGATTGTTTTCGATACACGGGGACCCGACCATTCAATTTAAACAAAGAAGATAGGAATTACTACGTATTCCACACCGCCATTTTGGATCGAACATGTATCGAAAAAGTGACCCAAGCTCGGTGCACACTGAACTCGGAACTCGTCGTCCAGGACATGGTCCCGGCTCTCCCGTTCACATTATGACTCTATGTACTCTATGACATTTTGCGACTTTAAATTTCTGACTTATCGGTAAAAACACATATTGTGCAATGTGCACGGGGAAACTTATGGTACACACGTTGTTTCTAAACTAAGACAGAAATTGTAGTCCCTAATTGTAAAATGCCATTCCTCCCCCTGTCCGTTGGTTTAATGATCTCGATAATTTCCTACCCTCGTGGCAGCTCTATGCTACCCGCTCGCGCGTTGGCTAGGCTAATGACGGCGCTATGCGGTGTGGTATGTCAATCTTATCCGGACATGATCACGGAAGGAGGCTCGTCTGGGGCACGCGAGTACTCGAGCAGAGTGCGTGCCCGTGCATGCCTGGATGGTGGCCACGCGTATGCTGATTAATAATTACAAGCTTTCGCAGTCACTTTCTTTCCAGGAACGCCGCTGCCTCGTTTCCAAGCTGATCATTACCTGATCAGCTTTGTTCCCGCACCTGAATTATTGTGCTCTTAACACGGGCCACGGACTTGGGTTCTGGAGAGCGGACTTGGCTACTGATTTTAGGGCTTGATGCGCTGAGAAAAATCGGACTCCTTGAAATGAAGGAAACAGTTTAATGGCTTGGATGACAAGACGCTGAGGTGCAGTTTTTGGTGTTTCGAGAAATACGTGTTTCAAGTTTTAAAATTACATTGAGCCTTATGGCGACAAGAAAGTTCAAACTCACTTTTAAATGCTTGCAAAGTGGATTGTAGGAGTGATTTTTACACGGAATATATCTTCAGATTTAGTTTCAGTTGAGATCTTTATTAATACCTCGATTTTTTCAAAAACTGCAGTTCTTTGCGCCTCGTCATCCAACACTGGTAAAAAAACCTCTTGGTTCAAGAGTGCAGTTCCTTGTCGCCGGATTTAAGAGTCTGGACTCTTGTTTCAAGCGGATTTTGAATTGAATCAATGCAAAATCCGCTTGAAACAAGAGTTCAAGAGTCTTAAATCCGACGACAAGAAACTGCACTCTTAAGTCAATGCACCGCGGCATTGGTCCAAAAGGTTTTTTTTACCAGTGAAGCCTCTCAATCGAAACTTTCTCGTCGCGCCTGGGGAAGCGATTAATTGCGCAGTTTAGACATCTTGCGCGAAAAGGTCATTGAAGAAAAAACAATTCCAAATGAGAGTAATTACTTATTACCACGATAGTTCATAAGAATTTAACGTGAGGTGACGGTAAAAAAACGCCTTCAATAAATTGAATAGGCACAACGAGCTCCTGGGAGGCCGAATAGTGGTATCACACCCATTTCAGACCCATTTCAATGTTTTTGTATGGCATTTCTTGAGAAAAAATATGACGAGGATTTACCTGAAATTATCCCGGTCACGGCGCATTGACACCTTGTCAAGTCCACGCTTTACGACGAGTCCTGCGGATTATAATCCTGATGAGAGCACAGTTATTTCACAAAACACACGAGTCTTTCCACCATTTTATTACTACGAAAACGTCAAGAACAATTTTCAACTAGTATAGGCGGAGTTAGCACTAAATCGACGGCTGGACACTACATGCGGACGACTTGGAGGTAAAATTTCCGAAATTTTTAGGCACACTTCTTGAGCTAAGAGAGACTGCAGGACCTTGTTCGTGTTTCTGATCTCGGGATCACGCAGTTCGATGTTTACTAACAAAAGCGCGGAAGACACCGGCAATGCTCAGAATTCTGTAGACGTCGATTTTCTGATGGATCAAAACGGAAAAAAAATTGTATTCCTTTCGGAAAATAGACGGCACGAGAAGAATATTTCTATGGCTTAACTCTAAAAATTCTATCTTGACGTATTTTGACACTGCAATCTTTGCTCAAGTTTTCTTCTTCCTCCTCTTCTCCTTTTTAAAACAAAAAACTAAACAACATTTTTCCTTAAAATGTTTGAGAAATTGTTGCCCTCGTTTAAAAACGTCGGAAGGAAACATTTTAAAAAGCTATTTTGTTTTGCTTTATTTAAAAAAAAAAAAAAAGCGAGATAAACGATTTTAGGACACTGCGATGGAGATACACACATTTTCCGACTTTAACGACCAATTTCCAATGATATTCAGTATAGCAGAACCCACAGGGAAATCTAAGGAAAATCACAAGAGGACAATCAGATAAAAACGAGGGAAGGCCATGAAATCAGCAGGCTGATTACTGAATTCAATAGACAAAGCGATAGACTAAAGGAATATGAAGTGATTTTATTGGCCGAAAGGGGTGGTTGTTAAACACTACGGGGGAAAATGATCGGCAAACTAAAGAATGTCTCGTGGGTTGCCGTTATAGTTAGTTTATTACATACTTATTTCGTCCATTACAACCAACAGCCACCCACTTCAACCAAAAGGATCGCTGCATTTTCCCTATCTCTATATCTACATCTGTGTCAATTAAATTCAATGGTCAGCTCGGGGATGGAATTCATTTTTTTGTGAAATGACGGTCATCTGACTCTGACAGCGGAATGACGTGAACGCCTCCTGGGAGTGGGAATACTATCCAGAATGAAACGTCAATTCGGTGAGCTTTGAGGATCGGTTGCGATTGAGAATGCGATTGCCGCTCGACTGCGACTGCGACTGTGAGAAATCCCTGAGCCGAGGTAATTACCCGAAATTACATTACGTTCGCGAGCAGACTTACGTTTCTCCGCGGCTACGAGTCGAGTGCTCGAGTGTCCTGCCACTGCCAGACCCCGCAGCCCGGATAAAGACCCGTGACCTGCCTCTGCCTCTGTCCGTTTCTATCGCACCGTTAACGTTAACTACGCTGCCTTCGACACCTGCATCGCATTCGAGGAGTTCTTTCAAACAAGGACGTGGTGCAATAGATCGAATTCGATAAGGGTTCGATTTATCATTTCGTCCAAAACAATAGAACATAACTTCAAACCAAAATTTTAGGATTCAAGTTGGAACAGCTGAAAATGAGAAAATTCTTAACAATTTCAGCTGGTAAAATTTAAGCCAGAATCCCAAATGACCGAGGTCGGTGGTCCTTTAAACTTTGCATATGGGTTGGTTTTCTTGCACGATGTGTGAAAGAGAATTGAACTTGGCCAATGGAATGTAATACAGTAAAATTACATACATCTAAATGGGTTTGGGATTAAATTGGGCCTTGAGTGGTTCCTTTGCTAAAGAGTACATGAATCGACACACCGCGAGTTTAGCAAAATAAGACGTTGAACTACTGAGTCGGAATCGAACGAGTAAAAATGAGCCCTGCTGCAGTATGACATTTAAGCTTCTGCGCTGCGTTTTTGCCTGCATGATCCAAATGCCCCGCAATTTATCCTTAATTACAACAACGACAACAAAAAATGAGCGGATTTTCATGCGAAAACGACTTCTTTCTTCGATAAGCGGTAAGCAAAAAGTATCGTTTAGGACGATATGAATGCCCGGCTACAACCGGATTAAGAATGACGATAATGACATGGGGGAAAAAACAATAAAGAATTTGATAATCAAATCATGATAATCTAAATGAAAAGTACAGACATCCACTTTAATTGCACCGGTGCTGATAGAACAGCTTGTTTCCATTTTTTTTTCCACAACTAGGATCACACGATCAATCTCACCCACGCCCACGCGATCATCAAGCAACGCATGCGTGCCGCGTTCAGGAAAAACGTCGTATGAGCTTCCGCATGTTGTCACATTTCTTTTGATAAAATACGGATTTTCAGAGAAATCTGAGAATACTTTTTCTTCAATTTTTCAAAGAATTTCATTGACAATCAGATCTAAATTACGTGAAAATTTCAAGAGCGAATATTCATGACTCTCTTTAAAAATCAGCAATCTATCGGAGGAACTTTGGCACCTCTAGAATGGACATACGTCGTTTCTCCTTAGCACGGGTGTGCGGAACACGGCGGTTGCCATTATGGACACAATCCTCGATTCGCGGACCTGAACACGGACGATTTTTTGCACGGCTGGAAAACAGTGCAGCTTCCCAAGGTCTACATATTAGCGACGCGGCGTTCATCTATTAATTGGGCTATCATAATAAATCCCGCTGCGTTGCCGAATCGTCCAGGAAAATGCGTTTCATCCGAGTTAAAAAATCATTTTTTCAGTGCAGTTTGTCAAAATCCTCGCGAGTGTGAGGTTTTTGATCCTGGCGAACGTGGTAATAATTGCTCTCAGCGCCTTCGTCGCGACCTGAGTCGACCGGGGAAAAACAATAGCGTCAATGTCACCCGAGAGAAAACCGAAGGCGAGGCGTTGAACATTGATTGCAGAACTCAAAAGACGAAATGAATCAGCTGTGCTAGTTTTTGATTAACAGATGACCCTATGAAAAATACGGTTGATGAAGGCAAGAACTGTGTTACGGATTTGAGAGGGTACCCTTAGCTGCGTCGCATAAAATTATTCATAGATAAAAAAAAAGTCTGCAAACTGAGGGATGGGGGGGGGGGGTGTCTGATTTTTTTCAGGTTTTTCTCCGACCAAAATTATTTAAATTACTTGATTTTTAACATTTTGGAATTAATTTCATTGCAAATAACAGGAATATATCAACCTTCTCCCTTGCAATATGAATTATTTAATTCACAAAAATTGAGGGTCCGCCTAGAAACTCATTACTAAAAAACATCGAGTCACGTCCTATGATTAATGATGTTTATGTAGAACACAGATTGCCACGGTCCGTACTGACTTGAGTAATTTTCGCTAACATTACAGATAGAACTGGATTTGGGAAGTTTGCGTCCACTCGATACCCATTCGAGGGTAGGGGGTTGGAAGGTCACGGTCACGGGTACAACGCAGCTCTCTGATGAATGAATCCCGGAGGTCTTCTTAGGGCAAAGTTGACTTTTTGACCCATTAAACCGATCAAATGGGTCATTTGCAGGCTTGCTTCCTGGATGAGGCAACTTAAGAATCCCAGACGAGAATAAAATTGACGATTCAACGGGATTGAGTGTCATTTAAGACGCGCCACGAAAAGTTGAAAGTCGGGACCTGGAGTCTCGCCGCCAAGAGCCGTGACTCACCGCGAGCTAGAGTTGCCACTTTAGAGAGGGACTCTCCATACAGATTGCAGTTCACATGATTTCTCGGCGAGACTTGGCAACACGGTAGCTTACGCTAAAAGTTCTCTCGTGCTTTCCAGGCTACGTAGCGTCCGTAGCGCGGAGCATCTTCGTTACATGAATACTAATTAGTGGGCTACAATGGTGAACTCGAGGACCCCCTGTCGCAATTTCGCGGAGGAAGAAAAACCGAAAAGTTAAAGAGGGCAGCCGCGAGAGGCCGGAGAGAGCATTGGTAAAAGGCGGCGGAAACCGCACAGAAATAGGATTCACTAATCACGATCCAGGGCGAAGGTGCCGGACTTGATGACGTAAGGCCTCGAGAAATTATGCTTTTACGTTGGCTCATTGACTCATACTCAGGCGGATAGCGCACGGAGGGAAATTGCTGTCTGGATCAGTAGGAATGTCATACACTGGTAAAAAAAACCCTCTTAGACCAATGCCGCATTGCATTGACTTAAGAGTGCAGTTTCTTGTCGCCGGATTCAAGAGTCTTGAACTCTTGTTTCAAGCGGATTTTGCATTGATTCAAGCGGATTTTGCATTGATTTAAGCGGATTTTGCATTGAGACAAGAGTCCAGACTCTTAAATCCGGCGACAAGAAACTGCACTCTTGAACCAAGAGGTTTTTTTTTACCAGTGTAAGTATTCAAAGACAAGAGACCCTCCACTGGCCTCTTGGCGACAGGTGGAAGCTTTTACTTTCGGGGACTCGACAATTTCTTATGGAAAATTATGAGGGAGCAACAGTCATCACTCTTTTTTCGGCTGTTGGCCTACCTATATGGTGGATGAAGAGCCTCGAGCTGAGCCAAAGAAGTTTCCCAAATTTTGTTTCGTTCGCAAAACAGAACTACTAACGTTGTTGACCATCGACCAAGTAGGTTGAATGTTGAAGTCCCGAAAGTAAAAGCTTCCACCATTGCCGAGATACTAGTGGAGGCAGTGGCGTGGCGTGCTTTGTGATGTATCGATTGTTCTTCCATTTAAACCTATGGTAAAGAATCGATTATTGAGGCGTTCGCTGCGAACACCCTGTGTATCGATCCTTTCCATAGGTTCAATTGGCGTAACAATCGATACATCGCATTTCACGCCCCGTCATGTCACTCTCCTCTCCTGACAACAGGACGTAACAGACGTAAATACAATTCGCAATGAGCCCTGTCGTGTATATAACTCAATACTTCCCGGGGTTCATCTTAAATTGTAGTTACGCTCTTTCGTCAGCCGAGCGACGAATGCTTTCCATGCTGAAATTATAACTGTGGGACTCTTGCTACTACAACCAGAATTACAACCCGCTCAGGAAATTTATCTTGGTGTAATCGGAATATTTACTCTGTACGCTGGAAAAAGTCGATTAGATGAGAAAAATAAGATGTTCAAGGGTAAAAGACATGGATAATGAACCTCAAAAAGACGCTAAAGCTGTCAGCCATATAAGAGAGCTACATGCGGCTGTGGGCGCGTATAATACGACTAAAATACACTCTATTCAACACTGCTGGCTTTTGAGAAAATCCACTTTTAGGATAAATCTGTTGCAACCAGAGACCTAGGCCGAGCTTTGGCCCTTTAGAATTTTTACTGATGACTGTCGTGTCCTCTACGGAATTTAAGCGCCCCTTACTCATCCACTAACTTGAAAATGATGGGAAACATTTGACCACGCGATTAAATTTTATTTTATTTTTTCATCTTTCACGATTAAAAATTTGATCTATTTCAGTATTAAAATTGCTGAGAAATAAAGAATGCAAAAATGAAAAATTAAAATTTTACTTAAAAACTTGTAGCAACCTGTTGTTTTTTGTAATAAAAGAAGACTACGAATCACAGTTCTATCACTTTTTATTATCAAAATAACACTCTCATTTTTAACCATTAAAACAGGAGGTTGGACAGAAAAAACTAACAGCTGATAAGATTATATAGCCTACACCTGTGGACTCGTAGAGGTGTGTGAGCTTGGGGAGAATACGAATGTTAAAGAAGAAAAGGTATTTAAAAACTTTCTTTTTGGAAGACTTAGCAGCACGGCAAGAAGACCATCACTATGCGAGGCGATGATCCTATCCAACCACGGCCGCGGCATGCTCTCAAAATCCCAAAGCGAGGTCGTGCCTTCTCGAAACCATACAAGTTCCAACTTTCGACGTCCAAAAAAGTTCCCATGTTTTAACTAAAGAGAATCCGTTTAACGAATTATTCTACCTGTGAATTGAGATGAAACTCGCTGATACAAACGCGTCGTTCTTTCTCAACTTCCAAACTAGAGTGATAGAGTCTATTCTCATGCGGCTAAACATCCTACCGTGAGATGGGCTCAAACAGGATGTGATTATTAGAATAGACAAATAAAAATCTACGTTGGACGACCGAACTCCACATTATTTTAATGATAACTTCGGGAGGCCGACATGATGATTAAACGGACGGTTAGGTGTGATACTTTTAAGGAATGTGAGAAGAAAGCTTTAGACTTGGTGCCTTTGAGACGAGCATTATGAATTATAATTTTTGAGGCTGAATATTGATTAGGAGAAATGCTAAACACTATGA
Source organism: Bemisia tabaci (assembly GCF_918797505.1). Lineage (NCBI taxonomy): Eukaryota > Metazoa > Arthropoda > Insecta > Hemiptera > Aleyrodidae > Bemisia > Bemisia tabaci. The sequence goes on from NC_092796.1 coordinate 60,411,505, forward strand.
ATTAAGTTGAGCGAAAAGAGCGGGAGAGGGAGAGAGAGAGAGAGAAAAAAACAATAAAATAAATCAGAAACTAGCGAGTCGCCTCTGTTCAAATCCAATAGCTAAAATTCATCACTATCAATGAGTCAGCCGCTTCATCCTCACAGGTTTTGAAACATGAACCATAGGCATTAGATTGAAAAATAAATAAATAAAACTACTGAGTAAAATTCAATTGATCTACTTCAATTATTGGCCATAATGAATATTGACACTTAGATTTTTTTAACATAAGAGTCTAATCAATTGATTCCGTATGATTTCAGCCCAAATAATTTAGCCACTTTGGAGACTTTCCTGATAACTATCACCAACGTGAAACTGCAAGCATTCAAAGCGTTGCACTTTTCGAAATTGAAACTTAAGTACTGTTGTGATTTAACCGAAGTTTCATCAAAATTTGTCATACCATATAATAACTGTTATCAAACTACGACAAATTTTATCAAATTTTCATCAATGCCTACCCCGAAAAATTGGACAAAATTTAAGGTGAGAAATTTGGGCGCGTTTAAAGTGAGCAGAAACTATTGACCCGAAACTTGACGGTGGATTAATGCGTCTTTTTGATCCGAAGGAGGTGAACGAAGCATAGTACTGGAAAAATCGGACGATGAAAATTGTCATCTTACTAAGACATATTATATTTCATTATTCCTATTACGGAAAATTAAACAGAATCAGGTGCAAAATTTATGAATTCTTGAAACGAGCACGTGAAATTGAACTGAAAATAGTTGCGGCAAAACGTTCCCCAGATCCACAGAAAGCGGGCAGACTTTTAATGCGGTGAAAACTGTAAAACCTGAACTAAGAAAATTGCCATCAAACTACGACAAACTTTACCAATCGACGGCTAAAATCGACGGCGCTAATCATTCTTCAAGACTCAAGTGACAGGGCGTACATTGTACATCCGGTTGATCCGCAAAGAAATGGAAAATCGAGTGGAGAACCACAGGAAGTGGATAGACGTTTAATTTGGTGCAAACTGGAAAACTTGAGCAAAGAAAATTGTCATCAATCTACGACAAACTCCATGAAAATTTCATTATAGGTACCTACTCGCAAAATTTAGGCGTCGTTAAAGCGAGCACGTGAGATGGACCCGAAAATCGATGGCGCTAATCATTCTTCAGAATATACCGAACGTACATACAGTTGATACGTAAAGAAATGGAAAATCGAATGGTCAGCAGTGACGACTGCTTGAACCGGAAAAACCGCGGTGGAAATTTCGAAAACTGGGGATCGGGCGGCAACTGGAGATGGAACCCGGGTGGCGCGACTGACGGGACGGCGCGCGGATCAGCTGATCGGGGCGCGGAAAGGAGGTCAGCTCGCGTGGCGGGAGAATCGAAACTGGCGGAAGGACATTCCTGACGGAGCGCGGCGCTATGACTGAAGACAGGCGCTCGATGGAGCGAGGACTCCAAGTCCACGATCGCGATCGGCGACCACTTGGCGAGCGGGCGCGCGGTGGTGGGCCGGAGTCGCAGCAGAAGACAAGGCGGCGAAACGCGAAACGCGTGTGGCTAACAACGATCGACGGAGACATTAGCACATTTCCACGCTGGATACGTGCAACGTTGCCTGACGACCCGCCGCGATAAGGAAACGACCAAATTCAAGCTCCAATTGTGAAATTTACAGCCAATGGCTAATGGATGTGCGATTAGGTATCGTCTGGCCGGCGAAAAAATGGACCGCGTTATGCAGAAAGTAACCAAGCCACATCAGCCATTCCCAAATTTGACTGTAGGCACTTAAATTTTTAACAAGAGAACGTTCGAGCGGGTTCCTTTGAAAATTTTAAGGAATTTGCTTCGTGCTATGTAGAAATTCACTGAAATTTGCACAAAAATTTACACAACCCGTACAACCGTTTTCATGCAAAAAATTGAATGGTCCAATTACATTTGGCAATAGCATATGTGGCTTGGTTCCTTTCTGCTTAGCGTGGTCCAAATAAACTTTGAACTTTTGAGTGATCCGCGTTCTCGGTTTTGCGAGAAGGAGTCGAACGGAGTTTTAGTCGCTGAGTCGTACAGATTACACTGATGAACAATTGTTTTTTCTTTTAGGTTTGCCTAAAACTCAGCGATTGATTCTGGGTTGATTTTCAGCGCTAATTTTGAAAATATCTCCGTTTTTCAGAATCAGTTTCAAATTTTCGGGCGTCTAAATTACTCTGGAAAAGCTGGTTTTTGGGGGGAAAATTCCGATTTTTCCGGGATGAATTGAACTGATCCAGAAAAATGAAGGTCATCCTCGGAACCAGTGCTAAACTCTACCCAGGATCACTAACTGTCCTTAAGGCAAACCGACCCGTGTTGATCAGTGTCACGAAATAATATTACTGAGCTCTAACCAAACACTAAAGCTGATGTCCAATTTTTACGGAAATACTGTTTTTGGAAGACCATGACGGCATGACAGATGACGTCATCACGCAAAACGCGCTGATCTCCGTCAGTAACACACGTTGAACATCAAACACAAATTAATCCCTGCTCAAGGAGTCACGCGACGGTGAATCACAACGCCTGAATACAACTATTCGTACTCTATGGTTGTCCTAGTTGCATACGGTTGAAAATGAAGGCGCGCTGGGCGGCTTCTTTTACGCACTGCTTCAGTACTACGCACGTGGTGAAGCGCTCGAGTAAGGGATTCGGGGACAGTTGGAGACCGAAAAGCGGGGTAGTATAGCTCGGACAACTCAAAAATCGTCCTTATATTTCTGTCATAAAGCGATTCATAAGAGTTCAGTAAATAGAAAACTGTTCAAAAGTAGAGGGGCAGAACTCACTGCAGCCATTCAATTTGGTCATTTGTGCTTCTAGATACTTTTTCGCGAAAATTGAATTACTTTGTTGAAGAGGAACCCGATGAAAGAAGTATAAAAGAACACCAAATAGAGAATAGTTGGTATTACAAATGAAGAATGGATATTCAAAACCTGGTTAGCGTCATTAGGAGTTGCTAAAATTGTGCATGATGCATCTCAATGTGAAAGAACCTGAGCGCCTTCGCTTCATAAAATTTTTATTGCGATAATCCTCTCACGATTTAGATTGTATTTTCATGACAAGAACTGCTATGCCTACCCTGGTAAAAATTGGCAGTAGAATCTGTGTTCCGAAATACCATAGACCTACGGCCGGCTGTAAGATTTACAATAGCTTCTGTAGCCGGCTGTACAATTTCTTATAGCCTTTTATAGCCGATGGCGATTAAGCAACTCACAGCCAGGCGATAAAGTGTATGCTAAACGTCACTAATTACGGATGCTAGGACTTAGTGAGTTTTTGGACCACTGCTCTCTTTTTGGGCCGTAGTATCTTGATTTATTTTGCGAGGAAAGCTCCGTACTTTTGATGGATGCCTGCCATTCCTAATATATTAGAGTGCCTTCAGTTTCGTATGACACGGTGCAATATCTCTGGTGTGAAATAGTTGCTTCAAGCGCCTTGGCACGCTGCGGTGCGGCAGGCGGGCAGCCAGCGCGAAACGCGCATTGGCGCCTACAAACCTAACAGGGATACTTCACGCGTTGCGCAATGCGTGAAGTATCCCTGTTAGGTCTGTAGGCGCCAGTGCGTCGCCGCTCCGCTTTGTGTTCGGCTCTAATATTTAATCTGGCGGAGTCAGCGTTATTCAACTCATGATTTGGAAATGTTTGCACACTCTGTATGGATTATTCTCATTTTAATTGATGAAAAAAAATATGTAGTAAAGGAAAATATAACGTATGTTTTGTAAATATTAAGGTGGTTCCGTATCAAACTCAATGATTTCCAAAGTACACGAATTTCTACACAATTTCCTATAGCCTTTTATAATCGATGGCGAAAAAGCAACAGCCAGGCGATTAAGTGTAAAGCCCGGCGATAGGAACTATAGCCCGGCTGCATAATTTTTAATCGCTTCGTATAGCCCGGCCGTATGATTTTCTCCGCATTCTACAGCCAGCTATATGATTTTCTGTAGCCTTCTTTAGCCGGCTATAAGAATTCCTATGGTATTTTGAAACGCAGCTCTTATCGCCAATATTTACCAGGGTAGCCTGATGGAATACTTTTTTCCTGCAAGAAACAGTTCATCAATTTTAGCAACTAACAGGTTTTGAATTTCCACTCTTTAAATAAAGCAGTATCCGTTTGAAAATTAGCCGAAAGAAATAGGTCAAATAAATAGGCTCTCTAGGGTTTCCAGTGTAATTGAAAGCTTCTACATTTGTATCATGAGTCTTCTCGAATTATGCCTGGTTTATCACCTCCTAGGTGTGACTTGTAGTCATCAGAGTAGTCTATCGCGGTAAAGTCTCCTGAAGTGGAGCTCTTCCGGGGTCCTATTACCAGTTTAACCAACAAGTCGTTGGTAACATTTCGTCGCTCCTCTGACATAAGGGCGTATCTAAATTTCCACGTGAGCCCTGTGCCCCGTAGAACTCTATCCTTTCCGGGGTTCATGTGGAAATAGAGATACGCCCTGACGTCAGAGGAGCCACGATTTAACGATGTACACGATGGTTCGACTAATTTTACCGTAAATCCACTTCCAAGCTCGAAAAGCTCTTAACGTTGAGACATGATACGACTCCCGATTGTAAAATGATGCGAGAGCCCACCTTTGTAATTAGTCAAATCCTCGACACAGTAATACGTATGAATACATAAGGGGGGTTGCCACACTGTCTGAGGACTCTACTTGCGTAGGGAGCTTTTAGTCCACAGTATTGCAACCCTGCTTATGTACTCATGTAGAGACTTTGTTTAACGACAAGAGTAGATCTCTTAAAATGCTGTCTTGCACCACCCTTGCAGCCTCAACTTTGCGAGCTTTTAGTGGGCATCGCTGCTTCGATTGTAAAAAAAAACCCCATGGCACACTCGTATTTTTCGCGAGGGAGACTTCCAAAAAAAGGCCTTCCTTTTCTATCCTTTTCGGAGCTCCAAGAGACATATCGACACGTAACTAAATTGAAACCTCTTGATGATACATGTCCTTGTTAGAAGTTCTTCCTGAACTTTGAAGATGATTTTGGTCATGCAGTATTGCAAATACATTGTCCAACAGTAAAATGTTTTTATGTATGCTGAAAATGTAAACTTAGTACGGCTATTACCACAACCAGCTTTGAATAAAAATTATAGTAGTCTTTTCTCACTCAGAGGTTTCATTTTAACCACACAGTTTACTTAATGAGCCACTAGACAAAGTATGAGTTGCAGTACTAAGTGACATATTTCCCTCTCAAAATTTCACGAAGAAAACGAATCACACAACGGGCAGTTTAGAAATCAACCCCTAAACAAGATTAAGGTGTTTAAAATTGGATATATTTCTGTAACCAGAGACGTGTGGGAAAGATGGGGTGTGCTCGTTTGGAGTTGGATATGAAACAATGTAAAAGTGGGCGTGATTCCTTTTGGGGAAATAGAAAAACAGAATTTTACGTTCTATCAAATAGATAACCAAGCGCCAGCTGTATGCGGCACTCATGAGACGTGGACATGGCACAAGAGCGTTGTGGACAGGGCTCATGAGTTACAGCGGACCACGGAAGACCGCTGACGTCACTGGCGCTTCATAATTCCCAAGCATTCTAACGGCTCTCAACTAACGAGCACACCCCCTCTTTCCCACCCTTCTCTGATTCCGTTTAGCAGAAATACGTCCAATTATCATTGATGAAATGACAGAAATACGAATGACGCTACCTTAATGATCTACCTTCCATTTAATCTGTGTTAAAAATACTTGTTGGAGCTCTGGCAAGATCGCTGTCAGAGGCGGTTGGGTGTCGCAGAGCGCACAAAGGCACTATAAGAGCGACTTATTAGTAGTAGTAAAAATACTTATTAATCTCAATCAAGACTTTACTTCCGAACTTCTTGTTGCGTGAATCGTTTTCTACGTTAGATTTTGAAGAAGGGACTTGCGCCGTTTTCTTCTACCTCAGACCTTTGTCTAGTCGCCCATTCCCGGAATCCTGGAAAAGGGGTAACTTTTGAGGAGGCTCTTCGCAAAATATTGCGTTGAAACTCAATGCGCAGGGCACTGCATGAGCTTCCTTGGACAGCAGAAGACGACTCATCCGAACGTGAGGTTGACCTAGAGATCAACTGGAGGCAGGTGTACGTGCTTTCTTGCTGCGAACTTGCTCTCTACGAAAGCAAGCACCGGGTGGAATTTAGCAATTCCGGGCTATTTTGCAATAATTGCGGTGCGAAAGCGGTTCAAACATGGCAACAGCCGAAAACGCCATCTTCCGGCGAGGCATTGGTGCTGGCGGCTATGAGGTGCTGCTCTAGCGGTAGGTAGCGTGACGGAGAAAGTACCTATATCGTTTTATTAACGCATTAGTTTTAGACGCCGCTGCCGCAGCGAGTTGCAGGTTGCTCCCGCGCTCGTGCGTTTTTCCACGCTCCTAAGCAACAACGCCGTACGAGCCTTCAAATCTTGCCGAATTTCCCCCGATAAAAATAGTTACTTTCGAGGAAAGTTATGCATTGGTCGTAAGCAAACTGTCAGCAGATACTCAAATTTTGAAAATTCAAGAGGTCCAGTATGTTTTGACGAAGAGGTCTCGGATTTTCGATATTTTGAACGTGAGAATTCATCGAACTACATACTATATTTGGGTTTTCCTTTTCAAAATGTTGCTATTATACTTGAAAGTTGTAAGTATCAAAATGATAAAAACTTTCTATTTTAACAAAACGTTGTATCTTTTGAACAGAATGCTCACTGCTCATGCTAGGATAAAAATCATTATTGCAACCACATAATGATACAATTTTTTAAAAATAATTCCTATCTAAGAAGACAAAGAAGTATTTTGTCCAGAATTAGCAGAAGAGTACATAGGTGGATTCAGACACTTCGAACGGGGGGACGGAAGGGGGAGAGGTCCAGGGGTCCTCCTCCCCCGATAATATTCGAAATTTAAAGCCCCTGATATGAAATTTGAGTCAATTTTGTCATGAGCATGAAAAAGTACCAAATTTAAGCGTCCTTCCTTCTTTCTTCCTTCCCTTTCTCTTCATCCTTGTTTTCGGATCAATGGAGGGGGGGGGGGGTATGCGTCCCCTACGCCCCCCTTGATCCGCCTAGGGAAGAGTCAGAATTTCAATCCGAGTGACAATTCTTGATACTTCGCATTTGGATTTGACAAAATCCCTGATTTTATTATGCCAGCGATGCGTATTTTGCCTTGACATTTTCAGATGTTTTAGATTAAATTGGGAACAAAATTTTCCGATAAATTAGAGGAAAAATATTCAGGTTTTCTCCGGTAAAATCATGTTTCATTGAGGGGAATATGGCAATGTCTGAGGGCTCATAGGATGTTTTTCCTGAGGACGGCCCGACGGTGACTTTCTCGCACCTGTTGGCAGAGCCGCGGCGGCCCGGCCCGGTAGCGACAGCGGCTGCCGCGGGCTCGAAATTGACCGCAGCTATTTACACTGTCGACCGCAAAAAAGGAGGGAAATAAAACCGAAGTGGAGGAGGAGGAGGAGGAGGAGGAGGAGGAGGTGGAGGTGGAGGTGGCGGTCGGCGCGGAGATTTGTTTAAAGCCGAGAAAAGCGAAAACAAGGCGAAGGCGAGGTGACTCAATAGAGTTCGGCAACGACTCAACGAGGAAGCAGAAATCCACCAGTGGCGAGGCTTGCTTTGCGATGCATCGATTCATCTGCCATTTCAGGGTGTCTAGAAAGTTAAGAAAAAAATTCCCTGATTTCCCTGACGAAAACGACCAAAAAACCGGAGAAAAATTCAAAATACCCTGACAGGTGGAAAAAATAATTCCCCGACAAAAAGGGAAAACATTCCTAGTTTTTCGACACGTTTGAACTGATTAGATGTACAGTAAGAATTTTTGTCATGTTTTAGGAATAATGTATTAAAATAGAGCAACATACACGGCGCCTAAACTTATGCGAGATATTTTTGCCTCATTTGTAAAATTTAAAAGACATCAGCAGAAATTCACGTGAAAATTTTGGTAGAGAACATTGGTAGAGGAATCTCCGGCAGAGAATTAAATCTATCGCGAAACATTTGCCGAAAAATCCGTGTTTTTCGAATTCCCTGACGTTTCCCTGACACAAAAATCGCTTGCAAAATCAAATTCCCTGACATGTCGAATTTTTGCAGATTCCCTGACGTTTTCCCTGATTTCTCTGATTTCCCTGACATTTCCCGGTTTTCCCGGTCGCTAGACACCCTGCATTTGAACCTATGGAAAAGGATCGATAAACAGAGTGTTCGCAACGAACGCCTTAATAACCGATTCTTTACCACAGCTTCAAATGGGGAAATATCGACAATCGATCATTCACGCCTCACCACTGAAATGCACGGCCCTAGAAAACGATGCCTGACAATGTCGACGCGACAGTAGAACAAAACCGCGGGGCGATGCGTGATAAAGTCGATGTGATGAGCGCTGCCGCCTCGGAAGAATTTAATACCTTCATTGTGTCGTCATCAGAGAAACGTTCCACTAAATTTTTATCGGGTCTCGGCCTGTCACACAGTTCAAAATGTTCGTGTTTATGGTTAATTTGGGTTACTTTGAGTTACATGAGGTTACTCCGAGACATCTGGGAATGAAAAACTTGTTCTACTGAGGTAATGAACTCATGTTTCTCTAATTAAGGGGCTGTTATCCCCCTGGATCCTGGAATTGCTTGATAAAAAAGTATAAACGATGAAAATTTTTCGCGAGGAACGCGTTCCTGAGCTTAAAAAAGCTCGAAACAGCTTTAATGACTGACAAAAAGGAGCTCAGTGTTGTAATGATGAGAGGAACGTTTCTCGTTAGCGATCTCCTTATGACGTCATGAAAGATTCTCATGGTTTCAACCACCGTGAATCTAGTATCATGGCTGATGTACGACCGGAATGTATACTTATAAACAATGGCAGGCGAAAGGATCACGGGTCAATGATCCTTGTGACGTCAAGAAATCTGTTGGCGCGATATTTTTCGTTTGAAATGGAGTTGAACTTTCGGCAACTTAGTGAGTCGTTTTCCCACCTAAAATTTGGTTGAATGAAAAAAGGTAAAATACCTCATTTAACATTAAAATTCAAACACTCAAAAGTAAGGTTTCCTCATTTTCTACGTGTTTTACGAAAATGAATTGAAAAGCAAAATGCGATTGATTTGGTAGTAAAACGCGCATTATCGTTTGGGATCTGGTGAGGGGCAAACGAGACAGGACCGCTAGCCATGCCGCATTCGTTCTGCTCAAGAGAGACACCGAGACGGTCAACATGCTCCTTCGCACGACGCGAAACACAACCCGCGGTACAGAAACGGTTTTCACGCTTGTGTATGAAATTGCCTAACTTCAATTCTGTAGGCGTTTTTAGAGCTCGTGTAACAGGTGAAAGAAACTGATAATGCACAGATCAGGTTTTTCAAAGTCCTAGTGTAAAACTGTGATTTAGCACACGAGTAATGTTAAATACTGACAAGGAAACATGTATTTCATCGAATGGATGGCCACATGCTTTAATTAAATAGTAATTAAACCCATCAGTTTCATTGCTTCTCTCCTCACTAGGTCCATACTTCTCAAGACAATCCTCTCACATAAAAGGGAAGGGAGATAGAGATGAATGGGAATTCTGGAGAACTATCATAAATATCTAAGCTTTTGCACTTTTATTCCATAGTTACAGTGTTTTCTAGGGAAAGGTTGCAGCAATGTTTGATGTAATCCTCTGGAAAAATCGAATTCAAACCAGAGCAGGTAACTGCAGTTGCTTCCTGCTATAAAAAATTGCTAATTGCAAACAATGGCGAGGAAAATGTTTTCCATCGTTAATTGACAAATAAGATTCTCGAAGTCCGGTATTTAGAGAAATATTTGGCTGTGGCAATATCTTTCAATGAAATGTTCTTTTGATGAGATGAATTTTTTTAAGAGACGTGACACTCATTCAATTCGGAACACAAATAATCACACAGTGCAAAGCTTGCATAAAATTGTACATAATTGGGTTACTTACGATTGACGAAACGAGCCCCATTTTCGATTAGGCAGGTTGTCATTGTGACTGAAAATCAAAAAGCACGAAATTAAAATATAGAACTGCGTGAATAATCACAGAAATATTGAGCAAAAACCGTTTTTCTAGTGGATCCATTTGTGCATGAAGGGTCATCTATACAAGGGTCTCCATTAAAATTAGACTCCTCATTTTGGAAAAAAAGCAATGAACTGCTAAACAGGTTAAAAGTCGATTCAGCATGTTAGACCTACTGTACGACTTGAAAATAATATTTTAGCATTGATTGTTTACATTGGCATCGTTCATCAGTCATTAAAACCTCGTAAATCAACCTGGGTTGTATCAATCAGGGCAAATTAGCTTTTAGTTAGGCAAAATTGAGACTCGAAAAAAGTCCTCCCTCCTTTGATGTTCCTTACATAACTTATCTACTAAAAATTTGGCGTTTGGACCCTTCAGAAAAAAATGGTTCCATTGGGTTAAGCTGTTGAAGACTCAAGTTGATCTTCCTGTCCGTGCCTGATAGGCTCATTTAGTTATTAAAAAATCCAGAGGAAAATTTGAGTTTTTTCATTGTATGGAATTTTGATTTCCTTTAACATTCTTAAAATGATTGGGGAATAAAAAAGATGTAATTTGAGAATTACCTCGGTGAAGATCTCCTTAAACTAGTGCGTAGCCATGTATTTCTTGTTAAATTTGAGCTGAAAGGACTCTTGTTCGCAGATCTGAAAAAAAAACAGAAATTGAAACATTAAAAAATACAGACATTAAATGATCATAGTTGACCGGGTATACAATACATTTTTTTCTCAGTAATTTGAGAAATCGCACATGAAAATGTTCGTTTGTCATTCAAACATTTAATTAATTTGTCGATTTCCAGGAGTCATGTTTAATTTCGTTTAAATTGAATGTCTCTGTAATCATTTTTGAGACGTGTACTTACTTACGAGGATCCATCCTTTTTCGCACTCTGAGTCTCTGTATCTTGATTATAAACAGCTATTATATCATGGCTTGGGGACTTTTTTGTCCTCTTCAGAAAGCTTTCAAAGTTACATTCTACTACTTTTTAAAATAATACCATGTATCCTAAATTCTTAACCATACTCATTCTCTGATTTTTTTCCTGATTTTACCGATTTCTAGGAGCTCATTCCCTGACAAAATGCGAAAGTTTTATATGACTTTCCCGAATTTGCTCGAAAAAAACTCTATAATTCTCCGAAAATCCAGGTATGAATATCGATTTTTGTTCCGGAATTAATTCCCGGTTTCTGGAATAAATTCCCTGATTTTTCCCAGATTTTCCCAACAGTTTTTCATTCCCTGATGGATCCCAGTTATTCCCGGGTTTTCCTGGTCCCAGATACCATGAATAAAACATGCTACACTGAAAAAAAAAGGATTGCTAATTCACCGATTTTGGGTGGAGCAAAATTTGCTTCACTTCGTAAAGCTTTCTTATCCGTGCACGGTGTTGAATCAAGTGAACGACTGGCACGAATTGCTACACCGATTTGCTACGTCTGCGCGCCTTCATGCAGTTAATCTTGCATCGAGTGGCTTGGAAGTGTAACTGCATTTTTTGGTATTGGTACTGTGCGAACAGTAAAAATAGCTCAATAGTTAGGCTAAAATAGCAGATTTTACAGAAAAATAGCGAAATTTACGGAAGAATAACTAAAAAGGTAACAGACGTAGCTTTTCAGAGAGCAAAATCACCTACACGCGTGTGTGTAAGTTATCTGAAATTTGTGTAGCGATTTTACCTGCATGGTTTGCACGTTCGTTTTTTAGCTACACCATGCCATTAAATACCCGCGTGCAAGGCAAATTCAGCAATATTTTTTTTTTCACTGTATCTTTGTTGCAGATATATGTGAGAATGGAGGATTATTCAAAATTACCCATTTAAGATCTGGGGAGATGTATCCATGTCGACTTCACCATAGCATTCGTAGTTTTCCCCGTCAGATAAACTTGAACAGTGGCTGGAAAAGCAAAAGAAGGAGTTAGAACAAAGAAGTCTCAGCATGGAAAAAAACATGCCAGGTATTGTGTCAAGATCTCGCCAAGTAATGTTTCAGACATTAGAGCATTTCAGTACAGGCATCTTACTTTGATTGTGCATATCAGTGCCCCAGAGCCAAGTGGTACCTAACATACATTATTGAAAAAAATCAAGTTGGTGTTGGTTTGGAAATCTCCAATAACGGTTCCGCATGTGTGGAAAATTTGGTAGCCCTATCTTAATCCGGTAATGAGATACGGAAGGAATCTAAAAAATTGCGATTTACATTGGAATCAATGGGGCCGACGAACGACTTTCCACTGATATCTCGGAATGACTAAAATGGAGTTAGGTACCTTGTAACTCTGGGGTACTGATATGTACAACCTCCATCTGTGTACAGAGTACGCGCCTCTTGTCTCAGAAAATTTTCAGAAATTCTGTGCTTCCGAACGACAATTATTTTCTAATAAAATGCTAAACAAGAGAAGATTGTAAAAATCTATGTATAAAAATAAATTTACTACTTCAAAGAAATGATCGAAGGAAGGGTGATCCTCTGGGGTGAATTCTTTCTCTAAGGCCTTGTCTCCACGGGACGTTTTCATGGGATGTGTCCCAAGTTCGAAACGCAGGAATGAAACTTCTGGGATTTTTCTCAGTTACCGTCTCCACGGGAAGAGGCTCATACGGTCCTGCGACTAGTTTGCGCGGGAAGATAAATTAGATAAAGTCGAGTATTTAACCGGGATTAAAGTAATAATTGCACTCAATTGACAATTAGACACATTATTTTAACTAAACAAACATGAACAATAGAGTATTCAACAAAATATCGCGCAATTAGTTTGCACTTCTTCTTCCTCTCTCAGTGGGTCCTAGGAGTAAAAGGACCATACTTGGTACTGGGAAAAATATTGATTAACTCATTATTTCTCCCAACTTCGTAAGTGGGATTTTTCCCTGGGACAAATCTCGTGAAAAGGCCCGTGGAGACAAGGCCTAACTGTGAGTTATATAGCATAATGAGTCAGAAGTAGAAAATAATTCCTGATAGGTTATTAATTTGTACACTGTTCTCGTACAAGGAAGGTTTTTGACTTCTTCGAGCAACATCATATTTTTGTTCCTTTTCATACTGATTTGTATGCCGCTCACGGATGATTTGCTGCTCTATTCCGATGCACTAGATTTATCTAGGGAACAGAAATATTCCGTCCGGTTTTTCTTCTTTTTTGTTCCTTGCTTTTTTGGATGCAGGAACTACGGTGTGCTCTGTATCGCCAGTAACTTAATTCCGTAGGTTTCGACTAAGAGGTTTACTTTTTGGACCAAGTAGAAGAAAGAATATTTTCCAAAGAGAAAAAGGGGGGGGGGGGTGAAGGAGTTGAACGAATCAGAATTGGCGAAAGTTACGCGCTCACTTGAGCATCGTTGTTTTTCACGGTTTTTTGCACGCGGCGCTCATGTGTAATCGTGGTTATTTACCGAATTTTCGCGCTTTCGCGGTCACAGTTCAGCCACGTAAACTGCACTTGCTACTGCTTGCACTCGTCAGTAAAGTTCACTAAATTCTCCTCAATTCCGTAATCTTACCGAAAAATAAGAGAGAGAATCCGATTTGAATTATCTTCTGCAATGGACCAATAGGCAAAATACAAATTAAGTCATTCAAAATTTCATGTAGAACACGATTCTCGCGAGGAAAATTACTGAAATCAACTTCTAACTATGATATTACGGTTTTCCGGGAAATTTTAATAGCAAGGTCATGAGAAAATTATACTCTACGTAAGTCAAATCGCACCCTACAACAGGTTTGGCAGGCTGCTCAATCAAGCATTGTTCCTTTCCCACGCTGTGTTGCTCAAAGTGTAGGAAACTTCTACAGCTGAGCCAAAGCATCGAGATTAAGGTTGCCATAATTTCATATCGCAGAGACTGTCACAGTAACTTTACGTGAGCGATTGACTTAAGTAGATTTTTGTTTTTCTCCAAGAGCGTGAAGTCGAATTGATGCTCAAAAAAAGTCTTCATCTTGGTTAAGAGTTACTGACAGTAATTTTCGTTACACATATATATCGTGTTCTACGAGAATGCTTACATTCGTACCTTGTCTACTGGTCCATTCTGAGGGTCGATTATTGAAATTCATAGACAAAGCTATAGACAAATAAGATGAAAGGGATATGGAGGGATCCTATTGGTGGAAGCGAGTGGTTGCAATAGACAAAGGAGGTAGGTAATCGACTAACCAACAGAACCCACGAGAGACCTTAGAGCTGGCCTATCATTTTCTCCCTTAGTCTATAGAAACCATGCATTTCAACCAATAGGATCGCTCCATACTCCCTATGTCTTCTTTGTCTAACGCTTTGTGTATTAATTTCAATAATCAGCCCGCTGGAAGGAAGCACACCCTATTATGGTGTTTATTTCAATTTATACAAATGGATGAGAGCTATAAGAGCAAGAATTCTATGCTAACAGACTCCGCGAACGGAACCTGGGGGAAGGAGGACTGTTGATTTACCTGTCGGTGCTGGTGTTTATTTTATCGACGGGATCACCGATAATGGTGACGTCATCCTCGCTGGACGCGGAAACGTGATGCCCGTTTCCGGTTCCGTTCTCGAGCTTGCTCTTGCTGATGGCCGATGCGTTTCCGTTCGACATGACCGTGGTCGGACCCATCATTGTCTAGTCACCGGCTTCTGCAACAAAACCATGGGGTCGGAGAAATTAGCATCCGAATCATCAGATTGTATAAAGGCACAAAAAGAGGGATACAAATTGCACTTAATTTTGCGATTAGGAACCACAATTTCTGGCTAAGGTTAGAAGCATCGAATGTAGCGTCAGTTTCCTTATGCACATAATTGTTTAAAGGAGCAAAGGATGCTGCAAAGGAAGCAAAGGATGCTGAATTTTAATTTAAAAGTACGGATCAGAGTCGGGACCAGAGTAAGATCCTACTGATAGGATAAAAGAGTCTACTGTTTATTTTAAGCCTTCGTTGAACTTTTTCCCTACTTTCAAAACGAGGAATTCAAGTTTTCGGAAATGTCTTCTGTCGATACCGAAAGAGGGGACAGCGAAGAACTTTCAGGGCAAAAACAGAGAATGCATTCGCAATCCCCTTCCCTTATCCTACAGGAATTTATTCGAGGCCTTTAAATAACAATCTGACAGCTGTGCTCTTTTTTCTTGCCAAAGGGTCAGACGTACGTTGGAACTCTAGCTTTAGAGGAAAAATCCACGGTTGCCTTTTCAAAATTATGGAGAGAAACTATATAGTGCTTTTGGACTGCTGTTGAGAAAAGTTGAAGCTGCAAAATTTCGGAGCGTTGCGAAACATTAATTCGCTCAGCTTTGGCGTGGGTTTCAGTGATAATGTGTAACGCGTTAAATTATTACTTTGAACAAGCGACTTGAGTATGGCCTTGGCATCGGCTTTCCCGGGTTATGAATTGCGGCCGCCGCAAGAAGTTAGGTGATACACACCAATCTATTTTTCTTCTTACTTCCTTTTATGAAAATTTTGACTCCAGACAATTCTAATTTGTCACATCAATGAAATCCTCAGTACGTAAGTAGAGAGAGAGAGAAAGAAAAAAAAACAAATTTCAGCCAGTTCTTAGGGGGAGTGCGGATAAGTTTTAAGGAACAGCAAGTAATTGCTTGCAGTAGTTTTCTTCAGGTAAGGGACTGCCGTGTTGAATATTAAGACGTCGCGCGCCAAAGTGCCTCCTGCAAAATACGATTTATTGGAAAAACATTCGAGTTTTTCCTTTCAATTTTTTGTCAATTTTTCTGCATGCAACACGACTAGTTGCATCCAGGCGCTGTGATGAACCTTGCCCCCTTTCGCTCATCCATTGGCTGCAAACTGAGGGAGGCGAAGAACAATTCGATGGTGAAGATGACATTATTGTCAAACTACATATCTCGATTTGCGACGTTGCAAATCTACTGTCTCATTTCACTTCTCAAAGAAGGTCTGATTGTCGTTTACGCTCAACAGATAGTTTGTTTTTCTTCGTTTTTTGGGCAATATTTTGAAAAAATTTCGCGCGAGTGAGTCGAGCAGTATTTTCAGGAAAGAAAAAAAAAACGAGTTAAGATTTTCCAAGACCGTATTGAAAATCCGTGGTTCGGTATTTTCGCCTCCGCTGTTGATATTAAGCACCGGTGCGGCAAGCAGCGTTAATCGCAATATGCGCATTTCGGCGCGAGCAAGGAAGCCCAGGGCGCCTTCAATTTATTACATGCAACACGCGCATCCGTGGAGCTCGAATAGTTGCATCCAGGTGCCGTGATGCACATTGCCTCCTTTCGCGCATCCATCGACTGCAAACCTGAGAGAAACGGAGAACAATGCGTCGGTGAAGGTGAATATACCAAACCACGGATTTTGATTTACGATGATGAAAATCTGCAGCGACATTTTACTTTAAAAAAGCCTCGTTTTTGCTCCGCATTTTGTTTGAATTTTTTTCGTTTTTCCGACAATATTCTCCAAAAATTCCGAGCACATTTTATCAAAACAAGCGAAAATTTGTAAGAACCGTATTAGAGATCCGAGGTTTGGTATAGTTTCAGCGTGGGGTTTCTCTTCTCTCCTTCAATTTTCTTCATCAAAAGTTTACTTTTACGAGTATTTCTATTATGTTATCCAAGTTTCCTATCTCGCCGTAAATTATGCTTGACTTAACCTTACGATTTTGATGTTGGCTCATAGGCGTAGCTATTAAGGGCGTTGATGCCTAACCCCCTGTATGAAATGGTATCATTCGACCATGATCGGCCATGACAACGATCTAGCTACACATATAATGGTCGCGCAAACCAACGGACTCTTAGAGCTTCTCAGACAAGAAAATTGGATTCCTCGAGCCATTTAAGATGATGCCACCTCGATCTGTTCCAGCTCAATCGAGAGACCTTCCGATTTTGACCCTAAAATTTTAGTCCATGTAACTCGTGTCGATTTTTCCCGATCTGGACGGGAGCAAAAAATTCGAGATAACCTACTAGACCTACGAAATTTGAGGCATAAAATCGAATGCACATGGTCCCGAGGCTCCTCGGGGCTTCCTAAACTGAGGAACGGGTTTTTTTTGGTAGCATTTATTGACGATTCACCGGCATGTCTTACTCGCCGGTTTTGCGATTCAGCTGACTTGTACTGCCGTGCTAGGAAAAAACGCCGTATGAGCCTTCAGACGATGCCAAGTTTTCTTCGATAAAAACCGATTTTATCGGGAAAATTGTGAATATCTTCCCCCAAAATTTTCAGACAATTATGTACGCAATTTAATCATAATATCTGAATTTTCAAGGAAACATATGCATGAATATCGTCAAAAAAACACGTTTTATTACGGGAAATTTGGTGACTTTTGAATGTTTGTACGGCGTTTTTCCTTAGCACGGCAGTGTAGAGCTTTATACACAGGGTTGCTTTTATTACCTTCAATTAGGCATTGCATTAGTTACGTAAAAGCAGGATCAACTGTTGCGGAAAGAGTGAAGATGGTTCGGGCGCGGTGGTAGAACGTGCAACTGATCTGACTCCGAGAAGCGGAGCATGGCTCCGTAATATTTGGCTCCGACGGGGTTTTAAATGCTCGTCAAGACTGTCCTGACAATGAATTCTGGATTTGACCATTCATGCTAGATTACCACGGCCGCTTCTCAATGAAAAAACACCATGGCCACGCTGACCACACTGGCGGCAGTATTCAACTAGGCACCACACGAGACCACAGTTTCTTGTTTTCGTCTTTTTGTTTTCCTCTCCCACCTTCTCCTTCCTTTTTCTTCATCGGCGCCACCTTGCCGTATTTCTACTGTGGATCCAATACGTACAGCCTATTTTATCCAGGAATGTGAGAACAGTTCAAAATGAAATCACTCGGAAAAGGCATAAAAGCGAGAAAAAGTTAAGTTTCACCGCCGCACAATGAGTGAATTCGGCCGATCATCCTTCCACCAAAATTTATGTTGTGTTCCTCTTTTTCTTCCCTACCTGTGTTTTGTCATTTTGTGTTTAGGGCACAAAAAAGACTCGGCTACGACAGACGTCCGAAGTATTCGATAAACTGAGTGTCTGACAGTAAGTAAAAGAGCTTTCAATTTTTCCGCGATAAACAAGAGCTCCCCGACCCGTAAATGTACTCCATAAATATGCCGAATATCCTAGCTGAGGGAATCCAATAGTTAAAATTCAACTCATAATATGAATGTATGTATGAGTCGCTGTACGGTGCGCTAGGGCGCTCTGCGACGCCTACCCGCCACAGGAATCTATCATGGTAGAGATCCATAGTAAAATAAATTCAATAATAAGTAAAAAAACGGGAATCGTCAGATAACCGCACTTAAATTCTTTGGGGCCACTAGAGACAATAAATTATTGCAAAAAAATACTGGTTTTCGACTTTGTTTCGAATGTCCTGATTTTTCCAAGCAAGAAAGTAAACACACCCACATTTCCATCGGCAGTGGGTCAGCGCGCTTATGACCCCGCATTGTCGCGCGAGTAAATCCTCACGATTCACGAGAAATGCGGATAAGGAGGGGGGGGGGATGCAAAAACAAAGAGAAAAGTAGGCGGAACAAAGGTGGGTGACGACACTTACACGGGTGAAAAAACCGACGGGTGACGAGAGTGCCGAGGAAGCGAGGAAAAAAACTCACATGCACATCACGGTAAATTGGTTGGACACGGACTCATCGGCTACTTATTAGCGCGAGCGAGACGTAAACGCTAACGCGAAACGCAGACGCCCGACGCGGCGCGGGAGCTACGACGACTGGTCCTTGGTTCGTCGGTGGCCCCGGGGCTTCGGGCCTCCGGCACGGCCGTCAAAACATCGCGCCGCACGCGCCCCCATCTGGACGACACAGCAGCCTCAAAACACGGCACCCACGCCCCCAGCCAGGGATTGAACCCTTCGAGGAAGACATCCTTGCCTAGTTTACGCCGGTAGTGGATCGAGTCAATAGGAGAGGTCGGACAAAATTTGAAAACTTTAAAAGTTTGGAACTCCGTTCATACACGATTTTGAGATTCTAAAAATGGTTCCATTGTTTTCTCGTAAAATGTTCTTCTTAGAACACCCCTTGAAATTCCAACTGACGAAATAAACATCAAAATTTGGGGTTTTAGTCGAAAATTTCATGTCCGGCCTCTGTGAAGTCAACCACTGTGCGCCGGTGGCACGCAGAGTTGCACAAGTGAAATGAAAAATGTGAAAGATGGGGAATTTCTCTGAAATATTTCATGAGATTTCAGAAAGATGTGAAAAGTATGAAACATATTTTCAGGGACTCGTATGCAACACGCATTAAAAAACACCAAAAAGCAAAAGCTGTTTGCCTTTCAATTAATTTGGCGTTCAATTTCGAAAAATATTTTTCAGTATCTTTCTGAAACATGATATTGCGCGTTTCAAGATTTACTTTTTTTAAAATTTAGTTTATAAAAATGTACCTGCGCAATTTTTTTCTTAAATTTTTCTGATTTCTGCATGAAATCTGTGCTGAGGAAAAATCCGTGAAACTTTCGATCAGAAAGGCCCAAAATTTGACAACATTGAAATGGAGTTACGTTCTTTCACGAGGGAAACGACAAATTAGACGCGACGGGGTGAGAGTTCTACGGGATGCGTTGGGCTTCAGCTGCTGCTCCTGGAGTCCTGATGCCTTCCATTTCCGTTTCCGGGGCGGAGATGCAGATGGGGCGGGGTGGGGGCAACCTATTTCGGATTCGCTTCGTATGGAGCTTGGTAAAAAGCAGGCGTAGATGTGGATGAGCCTAGGGTGGTAGTCTTTCTTACAAAGGTGAAATTAATTTGACAGGGATAAGGGTTGCCTGAAAGGGTTGTTAAAAGGATCCAAATGCTTGAAGGACTTGAAGATCGTACTCCTAGTCGTTCCTCAAATAGATCCTTTCCTTAGGAGGCCATTTATGTTTACACTGTCAATAAGGGAGCACTGGAAAAAAAACACATTGGATCTAGAGTCCAGACTCTTGAAAACATCGACAAGAAAAAATACTCTTGATTTAATCGGATTTTTGCTTAAATCAAGAACCGAGATTCTTAATTTGAGCGGATTTCCTTTTGATTTAAGCAAAAATCTGATTGGATCAAGAGTACTTTTTCTTGTCAATGTTTTCAAGAGTCTGGACTCTAGATCCAATGTGTTTTTTCTCTCTCTCTCTCTCCCTCTCCCCCCCCCCCCCCCCCCCCAGTGAGTTTCAAGGAGACCCTTAATATACAGCGTTATAAAAAGGACTGTTATCGCCTATTTTTAGTGAAATTCAGCAGTATAACTTTAAAAATGGGTCTTTGAAAGGGGTTACAATGATTTACCGCTTAAAAGTACAAAACACGAAAGTGCAAAAGATTTGAGTTTCGTAAATTTTAAGGAAGGTTCACACCTATCTTAAACTTTGCGGAAATCATAGGATTTTTTCTTCCGTATTTTGTAATTTTTGCAGTGGCGAATCATCGTAATCTCTTTCAGAAGCAGGAAGTCTGCAACGCCATAAACCAATTTACGCATTTCTGCAGTTTCACCATCGATATGCGTTCCGTCTTACGTTTCAGCGATCTTGAACAATTTTAGAACACTTCACGCGACCAGATTTCTGTTTAGACACTACAAAAAACATAGAGCTCGAATATTTCTACTGCGACACGGCTTTCGGATCATATCATCTATGTTTTTTCTGAGGCAAGGACTGCTTGATGGCTTCGGAATAAAGAGAGAGAGATTGTTTGCCTCCTTCCTGATCATCTCATCTCCATATGATCGTGTCAATCTTGTAAGTTTCACTTCCAAGCGGAGACAAAAATTGCGTATTGGCCTCTGGATGTCTCTCCTATTTATCGGGTGCAAGGTAGTTTCATCCAGTGGACGAGCGTTTGACAAATATGTTTGATAGACTCTTGTTTCATAGAAAAATAAATTAAGGAAGAGACAATGGAACACAACCCTGAACGGATGAAACATGGTCCCTCTGAAGTTCCTTCCGAGAGGAAGAGTGACAGACAAGAGGGAGATAAAAATACCTCTTGCAGACAAGCTGCTTAACTCAGTCACATTAATTCGCACTATACCTTAAATTAGAAACTTTGCCTTCACGCTGTTCAGAGGGGCTTTACGGAAGGCTTCAAATTAGCGAGGGGGTTTATTTTTTATTTTTTTGTTCAGAACGGCCAAAAATACGAACGGAAGAGGGGTCTGATGTTCGAAAAATGAAGTGATACGACTCTTTTGTGTATGTTACAGGAAACACTTCATAATCTAAAGCACAATACGTGAAAGGTTTGTTGAGACTTAAAAGTTCAAAATGAAGTCAAATTCAAAATAGCAAGATTTCCATAAAATTTTTATTTCTGTTGGTTAAACATTTTTAGTCATCTCTCTTCCATTTGACATCTCCTCCTATTCACTCGCATGCGACGGACTCGAAATCCTACAAAATAACATGAAACAGCCTCAGCTCGGAATGACAGCGAATCGACGACTCAATTTTTCGCTTTTTCTGGTTGGAAATGAGATGGTAATTGTTTTGAAACGTCCCGCTTTTTGTGACGTTATTTGTGTGCGATTCTTTGTGTTTTACTGCGAAGCCTTTTTTCTGAATTGGGTTGTTATTCTACTACGTCCTTTGGCTGATTAAGTTGTTCTTCATTCTACAATACAATTTGACCTAACGTCGGGCAGATTTTAGCGTCAATTTTGATCGAAAAAATTGTAGTTGTAACAACTTGAAGAATGACACGAACATCTCTGATATCTGATTTGAGAAAATATACTCTCCGCAGTGCTCTTTCCTTCATTTTAATTTTTATAAAACTTTATAAACCGACGGTTCCGGAGACCTTGACTTTAGCGCCTGTCTGATAATGTTTAAATGACCCTTTAGGTAACCTGCCGAATCATGTGCAACGACGTGTTTGAATCGTCGCGAATCCCCCAGGACGAGCAAATTGTGGATCCTATAGATGCAGAACGATTTACTTCAATTTGATAGAGGAGAAAAGCAAGCTGTCAGAAGGAAAAGCGAGCACATGATTCATTCGTGAAAAGTGAACCTGGCCAACTGCAGTGACACGCACGCCGCGCCAACACGCCGATGCGAGCGCGCAGCGCGTGCGTCCTCCGGGGAAATCGATGACTTTTCGGTAAATAGGCTCTTCTGCCGTACTAAGGAAAAACGCCGTATGAACCTTTAGACGTTGCCAGATTTCCTTCAATAAAAAATGAATATACTAGGAAAATTGAGAAAACACTGAACAAAGAACTCCGGCTGTAGAGGCCGTACTTACAGGCTATATAGACATACCATCCGCGTTCCAGGCTCAGAGGCCGAAAGTTCCGGGCGTAGCACCCGAAGCAATTGAAACTACGGCTCCAGCACCTAGAACTATCGGCCTTTGAGCCCGGAACAGACGGTGTATCTGTACAGTGTACAGGCCGTAACTTTTTTTTCAGGGGATTTCTTCAAAATTTTGAGAAAATTTTGTTCGAAACTTAATCTGAAGCATCTGAAAATGTCAAGGAAAAATATGCGTAACTTTCCTTAAAAATACAAGCTTTATTCAGGAAAATTTGGCAACTATCAAATGTTCATACGGCGTTCTTCCTTAGCGCGGCAGTATTTGGCTCGACTTTTTCACCTGGAGGAAAAGTCGAAAATACATCCATACATGACGTCAGACTTGTCGAATTCTCCGCCGGCATGATGTCTCCTTCCTCCTTCTGAAATCGTCGCTTCTCTGGCGCACAGTGAATCGAGTCAGTGGCAGAGGTCGGACATGATTTAAAAACTTCAAAAGCGTAAATCTTCATGAATATGAAACGTTGACGTTTGACAAGTAGTTCCATCGGTTTTCTCGTAAAATTTTCTATAAAAATCACCCCTTAAAATTAAAATTTTGACGAGATCAACGCACAATGTTACAATTTTTGTCAAAAATTTAAAGTCCAACTCCTTCCGAAGACTCGATCCACTGTGTGGCGTAAAGGCGTATCTCGATCTCCGCATGAACTCCAGAAAGCATGGATTCATATGTAGAACAGGGCTCACGTGGAAACTGAGATCCAAATGATGACGTCTTGACACTGCACCTCATGTTGCAAGGATACAGACGACGCAATGGCGCGCGACGGTCTGATAAAGTCGTGAGTTAATTAGCGCGCTGATTGATAGCGAGCTCAGGCTCTAATGCTTGTGTCAAATTAGCGAGTCGATTAGAGAGCATGGTCGTTCATGCTCCGCTGGGTGGAAATGGCAGGAGTGGGAAAGTTGTTGTTTTTCGGAAAAAAGTAAATAAATCAATCTTGCGCTGTAATGGGAAATCATAACAGTAACGCATGAGGCGCGAGGGGCTTCGGGGGTTGGACTACGAAGCGGTCAGGGGGTGTAGCTCCCAGGTAAATGAATGAAAAAACAATATTTCAAGAGCTCTGCAGAGCATATTAATTGTACAATATGCAGCATATTGTTCAATCAGAGAAAAATTTAAAAATCAAACTCAACAAATTCCGAAAATCGGGTCATCAGATGAGAAATGGGCCTTTGAACGGAGGAAATGCAAAACCTTGAATATGCGTATAGGTTGAAAACAGCATTTCCAAAAGTTCAATGTTTCAACGCCAGGCTTGAGCTTTGTAAGCTATTCTACCACTAAAAATAAGACGAACTTCAAATTGAAATAGTCATTGATACCTGGTGATAAACTGGAAGCTCTCTGTTCGATGTCGATTCATACTTGCTCTCTCTCTCCGCCAGTGATCCAAAAAATTAACATATACATAATTTTGGCATTATGAGAAGAGAGTTTCACGTTATCAGAAAAAAAGTCAATAACAAAATGATAACAGATTTTTAGAAGTATATGCGAAATAATAAGGTCGAGGATTTCCTGATTTCTCTTGCATTTCTGGGAGTCACTCATGTTCCCATACTTCACCTACTACTGGTTTACTTCTAGAGAAGGTTTTTTTTTTTTTTTTCATTTTTAAGAACAGATCTAACTTGCGACTTAGGCTCTAATCGAAAAAATCTTCAAGGAAAAAAAAAACCTCCTTGTTTTCGAAGGGGGCTTTTCTTTAGAAAATTAGAAACTTGCGTTACCCTCCTTCACCCTCTTCATACCTGAATTTTAGGATAAATCGAATAGAGCCAAAGATCATTTCTTCCTTTGTGTATCTGGACTCAGATGTATAAAGAAAACAATGAAACGACGACGAAGCTTTGATTCCACTTTTTGAAGGCATTTCAAGCATCAGACGCGACCTACAGTGCAGACTGTAACTGGGTCAGAAATTTTGAAATGCGAGAGTTTCTTATTTATAATGAGTCACTAGTACGCGAGACAACTTTGACGAACTTGGCGGGCATATGACTGGCACACAGCGTAGGTATTCGTGCCGTCACTGAGTCACCACAGTTGCATGGAATGTTGACAAAACAATCATTCATTACCGCAGGAATTCGCACTAATTTTGCAGGCAGCTGTTGAGGTTACCTTCGATTGATAGCCTCACGACAGATGATATATTCGAGAGGTGCTGTATCCGTACGCTCCTAGCATTGGAGCTTTCTAATGTCCTAATTTCGGGAAAAATGTTCAATTTAATTCTTTTCTCCAGGGTGAAATTTCTCCCAGTATTACACGTAAATAAGCGAGCTACCTTAAAAAATACAGAGCGATTCGGTCAGTATTGAATTCTCACTTTCGGTGACAATATTACATCGGTTATCGTTAACTGACATTTCAGTTGCGTGAATGAGAGAATTTATCGAGTGATCGGCTCCGAATTTGAACGTCACCAGAAAGTCGTACCTGTAATCGTTCTTTAAAGCGGCTCCTTTCCTAAGAGGCCTCGTATGGTTCTCATTGTGCTTGAGGGGATTCAAAGAGTGCCTCACACAAGGCATTATAAAAAATGACAATTTTGTCAATCTCGAACGAATTTCAGCTGTAACTTTAGGAAAAGATCCTTGCAGGGATTCCAATAATTTGCTTTTCCGAAAAATTGAAAATACAGAAAAAAGAATTCTATGATTTTGACGAACTTTAAAGTAGATAAGTGCGTACATTAAAATTTTCAACACGTGTAAATTATTTTCTTCTACATTATTAATTTTTCTTCTTCTACAAACGACTAGGGCACAGCCCTGTTTCTTAGGCCATCCAGTATCGAGCACAATAAACTATAGAAAATACTAAAAATCTAAAAATCACTAAAACTAAAGGACTCGTCAAATCAATAAAAACAGCATAAAATCTTCAATCATCCTCAGGAGAAGAGAGCCAGCTTTGTGGCCATCTCTTAGGCGATCGTACAGGTAATCGTTTCCCTACCGGTTTAATTTTTCGTGGATGCGAACTATTTTAGTTCCTTGCGAGGATTACTCAGCACGGCTCTCGGCAGTCTTGGTGGGAGCCACATCCGAGACCACTGCAGCTGACCCATTGCATTAAAAGCTTTTATCCCCAGCGACTTAGGCAACACGTCCACCGACGAATTATCATTTTGAACTTTTAATTTGTCAATTTGAATTATTTTTATTCCCCAGACCAGCATTTATCATAAATCTATGTTTATACTATTAATTTTACTAATACTAACTTTTTACAGGTGAAATTTAATCTATCATCTGAAATTTTATCGTCTGAAATTTAATCTTTTCATCTCTATCTGAGTTTAAATCTCCTCACGTAGAGTTTTTCACTACTGATGTTGGGAAATAATCGGCGGAATTCTGCGGAGATTGGCAGCGGCGGGAGTGGCTCCGACGGCGGAGACAGCGGTATGCAACGGAATGCTCGGCGATCGGTCATACCGTTATGCGGAGATCAGGGCTCAACAACTCGAGGAACCGAGGAGCCTGGAGCCACAGCCACAACCCAGGACTGGATCATTGCATCTATTGTTTCACGGGCGGCACAGTTACTCTCTGCTTCATTTGCAACATCCACCGGTGGGCGATACTGCCGTGATACCGAAAAAAAGCAGTGAGTGCATGCTGGGATGAACCCTGAGCCGCATAAAAGCATGTGCTAACCATGGCTCACACAGAAATGCACTTACTGCTCTCCTCACTATCACAACAGAGTAAGCGCGTGCTTACGGCCACCGAATGAGGTGAATTTTATTTCCAGTTCCGAACCTCTTCGGGAAGTTCTGTCCCGGTTTGTCTCAGGGTCGGACTGGCTCGCATCTGAGGCCCTTGGCTGGTTAAAGGGGCGTAATGTGATATTTCCTAATGGGGCATCCCCTTGGTGAAGAGGGGCTAAGAAGATTTTGGCAAAACAGCACAAGTTTACGCTATTTTCAGGTTCAAAGTTTATTCATCCGACAGATTAAAAATTGTAAAATTGAACGTACTGAAGTGACCGACAGACTTCTGAAATTGAATAAAAAAAAAATTAAAAAAATGAAGCCACCAGACGCATCCAAGCTCCATTATTTCCATAAGAACCGTGTCAGTGCTGCGGTTTACACGAGATTAAGACGTGGGTCTAAAAATCCATCCTAAAAAAGAATCAGGCAAGAACCTGAAAAAAGAAGAAAGAACCGCAGCGGACGACAAGAAAGACGTATTCGGGCCTCTTTTTTCACTTTCCTCCCGAATCTGAGCGCCACCTCATTGGCAGCATGTAGCATAGCAGGGCATTGAGAACTCACGCTTCGCGTCATCGCGCCTTCAATTTTTCAGATGCAGCACGGACGTCCATCAAGTACGAATAGTTGTATCTCTGCGCCGTCATTAACGCGCATCCTTTCCCTCCCTCTATTTCCATGGTGTGCTTGTTTCCGTTTGTCGTATTCGTAATGTTGCTTTAAACTAGAGCAGAGCATTGCGAGTTTACGACTCGATAGGTCGAACCTTTTTTAGAACCACCGCGAGAGGTGGTACCAAAATCACGCACCAACGTTGCGCCAACGCTTCGTATTGGGGGCGCGATCGCGTGATACGATGATGTCTGTACCTTATTTCTAGCACACGTTGACACCAGTGCAACCCCTCCTCGGCGAATACTGGTCTCTTTTGCACAAGAGACTGCACGGCATCAATGCGGTGGATCTCAATCCGTCACCCTTTCCTCGGGCCTAACAAAGCTCTAAAAAATTCGATGAAATTTTCAAAATCTACTTCGATTTAAACTTATATCCTGCCAAAAAAAAGAAAGAAAGAAAGAAAAAAAGATGATAATGAACTAAATGGACCGCGTTAAACAGAAAGGAACCAAGCCACATTAGCTATTGCCAGATTTGACAGGGAGATTACATTTTTCACGAGAGAACGTCTATGCAGATTCCTTTGAAAATTTTAAGGAATTTGCTTCGTATTATGCAGAAAATTCACTGAAATTTCCACAAAAATCCGCACAACCTTTTTCATGTAAAAAATCAAATTACCCGATTAAATTTGGCAATAGCTGATGTGGCTTGGTTCCTTTCTGTTTAACGCGGTCCAAATTTCTTGGTGGATTCGTAGGACGAAAGAAGAACTTACCGACAGAGAGGACGGCGCGACGACGGCGACATGGGACATGGACGAAAGGCTGGAGCATAGAAGCGGAGTCCTGGCGGAGCTCATGAGCTGGAATAATTGTGAGCCGAATGAGAGGAAAGTGAGGGCCGAAATTGGGGCGGAGGGATAATCTGGCCGGTGTCCCGACTCCAGACTCCAGAGCAATGGCAGTGGCGTGCCCCGAGCCCCAAACGACACCGCTCCTCGCTGGCTGCCCGCCGCCGCTGTGGCTGGAGTTGCCGGCAATCAGACAGGAATTTCCGCTTTCTCACTTGCACTCGAGTACTCGACTCCTGCTCCACGACCTGCAATCACCAGAACAAACAAACACTTCCGATTAGACTCGTACCGCTCCCATCCTCCAGCTCACCCTCCGCCTCATTTTCATGAGTTACGTGCATGGGTGAATCGGGTGAGCATGATCCAATCACAGAAAATTCCAGGGGCTACTCAGAGACAGACATGGAAAAAACCGGGAAAAAGGCTAAAAGTACGACAGCAAAAATTCGAGACGCTTCGACTTAAAACTGAGTCATTTTCATTCGGAAAATATATTGAAAATTAAAAAATATCGATGAAAAAACCTGAGGCCTACACGTTGGTGGCCGAGATCCGAGAAAAAAAGGTTTTTTCATCGATGCTTTTTTTTAGAATGTATTTTTCGACTGAACATTACTCAGTTTTGAGTTGGACGTCTCGGGTTTTTGGTGGTGTATTTATAGCCTTGTTTCCCGGTTTTTCCTCCTTGTTTTCTCCATGTTGCCATGGTCTCAAGCTGCCTAATAGACAGAGCTGAAAGAGTAAAAGAGAGGTATCGATGAGGACCATTTTTGGGCCCACGGGGAATTTTATCAACTCTACGACTTTTTCTCAAAGAATGTTTAAATTTTTCGGGATGCATCACACCGTAAACATTTTGGAGTAAAATTCTGTGCTGGAGTCTTTTTAAACCTCGAGTGATACTCATGCAAAGCGAGATCTATCTTCTTATGGAGTGACGTGCACTATTACGGAGTGGAATCTACTCTTTTTACGGAGTGTCATACGCTTTTATGGTGGTTATTTCACTTCGCATTCGATCATTCGGGGTTCTAATAAAATCACAGAGAGAAGAGGTTAGTTCTTCCACAGAGAAAAGATTTAAGCTCCAACCATTGTAAAAATAAAAGTCCGATTTTTATTGGATCCAGATCACGACTCATTTTTTCGGTAGTGGGCGAATCTAAATGCAAACATGAATGGACCCCAACTCATTACCAAGGAATAACCTGTGGACGCGGTAAATGACATTGTACCCGAGGTCATGATCAAACAGCTAATCTGTTACGGTCATGCGTATATGATGACGAGCCAAATAAAATGATTCGTTGGGTTTCTACCGGACAGAGATGTGGAGAAAGAGTTCCAATACGGGATCAAAGAAGAAATAGGGGGAATGCCAGCTTCCTGTGTACGGATTCGGGAAGTTAGGGGGTTGGACTGGGCACCAGAAAGTTTCGTGAAAGTTGCTTTCAATATTCCACCGGGTCTGCTTATCGCCCTCCTACATCCCAATTTGAACATCTTTAACCTCAATCAGGCTGGTTGTAAAATGGTTTCAATGGAAAATGTTCACGGAAATTTGTTATTACTGCATTTGAGAGTGCTTAGTGAGCTACGTTCGCGGTATTTTGTATGATTTTTTTTCAGTTAAAGGAAATTGTAGAAAAATACATTTAAAAGTGGAAAAATCTGCCGTCTTGTGACGTTATCAGACGGCTTTTCCCATTAAAACACATGCATTTTCGAAAATTAGCTAATTCGGTCATATTTCACCTATCAATTATGAAATTTTTTGATAGCTTCGTTGAACATTTTTTTCTGTGAAAAAAATAAAAAAGCGGCGGAGATTTTTAAACGTCGCATGGCGCTTGTGATACTGTGTCCGGAAGGTGACGAAATACACACAATTTTAGACACCTGCAAATTATCCTTTCAACAAATTCAACATGAAACAGTTTTTAAAACGATTCCATCCAAGAAAATACTTCAATTCCGTTTTATTGAGGAATTGAACTGCTCTGATAAAAGAAGTCCATCCGAGAGTCTCGTTCTATTTTCAAAATAAGTGTTATGTTGACAAACGTCGGCCACGTCGGTCTTATCGTTCAAATTTGCATGCAGCGTAACAAGTGTTTTCTCGGCCTTGCAAGCTGCGCTACAACCTTGAGAGGAATCAATGTCAAGAGCAAAAATTCCGACGGAAAAGCGATACGGCGCGGATTGGATACAATGCCCCCCGGAAAACGCATATAACATATCCCAGTGATTCATGCCACTTTAGATTCGGGTTCAGGACCGCGTTTTAACAATGACGCAATGATTTTTAATAAGATGCAAAATATCTCATCAACCGAAGTGCATTAGGATCATCCTCTTAGCGGGCTGATAAGACATATTCCACGAGGTACATCACCGCAATACTGGAGGATTAACGCGTTGTTGCAATACAAATGCAGTAAGCAAAAATTAGTGACGACAAACCTGCCGTGACAAGGAAAAACACAGTATAAGCCATCAGCCATTGCCATGTATCCTTTAATAAAAATCGTATTTACTCGAAAAATTGTTGATATTTTTCTTCACATTTTTCGGACAACTTTCTTTACAATATAATCCAAAATATCTGAAAATTTCAAGGAAAAATATGCATAACTTTCCACAAAAATGCATACGTTATCTCGGGAATGGCAACTCTCAAATGTTCATACAGCGTTTTTCCTTAGCACGGCAGAATAGCAGAGAGAAAAGATAAGATGACCGTCTGGAAGGATGAACTTCCAAGCGAGTGAAGTGACCGGACCGAGTTAGTGGAGCCTTCGACCTACAAGAAAAATTGCGGGTTGATGATAGTTTTCAGGATAACTAAACAGGATACACGGTTCGTTTCAGAGGGAGGTAAATAAAATAGTGTTGCCCACTCAAAATTCCTTCGGGATCTTAAAGTATGATGCATACACAGTCATTTAAGCCTAAAATGAAAATATTCTGTCGAGCTCTTCGAAAATAAAATCGATTTTTCTGTTTTTGGCGCTAAAATGGCCTTCAAAAACGATCAATGATTCAATTCCGATGGGTTGTGCATAAGCAAAATGGTACATGTATGATGAAATCTACGTATTTTTGGACCAGGAATCAATTGAGCAGGGTCCCGAATCAGTCCGAAGCTTCATTGACCGAAAAATGGGCCTTTTTGGGGATTTTAGGGATGTTTTGGGCTCATTTTTCCCCAATTTTGGCGTGAGAAAACCTGTGCCGTCATGGGTATTGATTATTAGGTAATTTCGGGCGAGAAATCGAATGCGCTTGGTCCCGAGTCACTCCGGGCTTCTTAGGCCGAAAAATTTTTCTCGGCTTGGTTGGGTTAAGATTATTTGTTTGACCGAAAAAGGAGGGAAAATAGTTATTCTGCATATATAAATATTATAAATCCACAAGAGGAGTTCATTATTCGAGTCCAAATTTATACCGTCTCTTCATAAAGCGCATACGATTTCTCGTCAGAAGGTCTTTGAAAAAGAGAAATTGATGTGTACGGCATATTTTCTCGGTCGAAATAAAAATTATTGATAGGAATACCGCTGATACCGCTGGTGGATGTATTCCTTTGGACATCTCGTGATTGATATTGATTTGTTACGTTGCAGCACTAAAAATTGAACTAGATCTCATGATCAGAGAAATATGTATTTGGAAAATTTGTCGAAGTATCATGAAAAAGAAATATTCCTCATACACAAAACAAAAAAAATAAGAATAAGATCATTGGTTATGGTACAATCAGCAGCTTTGCTCATGCTTTTATTTACAGTTCGGTTAACAAGCTCGTACAGACAAGTTGTTAGAGAAGTAGTACAAAGGATCCATGCCAAAATTCTGGGAAAATAGGAGTAGCAAAAAGATCAACACACAATGAAGATCCAAAGAGTGATCAATCAGAAATTCAAATTCAATGAAAATGATTAAAAGTGAAGCAATATCAATCGGTCAAGTTTGTAGTGATAGTAAAATAAAAAGTAAATGAGAATGAAAGTAAGAACTCAAATCTACATTTAATTCAAGTCAGAAAATGAAAATCGAAAGGCGGAAAGGAAAATTGCGGCAAAAACATCCCTAAAATCCAAAAAAAGGCCCATTTTTCGGTCAATGAAGCTTCGGACTGATTCGGGACCCTGCTCAATCGATTCCTGGTCCAAAAATACGTAGATTTCATCATACATGTACCATTTTGCATATGCACAACCCATCGGAATTGAATCATTGATCGTTTTTGAGGGCCATTTTAGCGCCAAAAACACAAAAATCGATTTTATTTTCGAAGAGCTCGACAGATTATTTTCATGTTAGGCTTAAATGACTGTGTATGCATCCTACTTCAAGATCCCGAAGGAATTTTGAGTGGGCAACACTATTTTATTTACCTTCCTCTGAAACGAACCGTGGATATGTAAAGAAAGGCTTCACCGCCAAATTTTCAGAAATCGAGTTTTCCACCGAATACTATTCTTCGAAGGTGAGCGAATTCTACTCCCAAGCGAGGCTACCAAATTTGCCCTTAAAACGTCTTTTTCTAACATTTGAATAAGTCTGGCTGCTTCCACAGTTTAGGTTTTTCATCGGTTTCAGTTTTAGTTGCACACCACCGAACGTTGCTTTCATTCTCCCCAGTTCGCCTTCAAGAAGGTGGTAGGCAATGTGAGCGGCTCAGGAGCAGTAATAGTTGCTTGCAGCAGTTGAGTATTTTATCGACCTCCATTTGAGAAATAGCGTAACCACCCACTTCTTAGAGATTGAGTTTTCGATGGAATACTATTCTTTGAGGGCGGTGGACGCATTACAACCGCGCGAGTTCCTCTGTACTGTCTTGTTTTAACACTTGAATACCTGCTGCAACGGAAACAGGAATATCCGAATATTTGAAGAAGAAATAGGCATGAATTTTCTCAAAAATACATGTCTTATCCTGAGAAATTTGGCAATTCTCAGATATTCATATTTTCCTTGACACGGCAGTACACTTTCTCCTGTTGAGAATGAAGTTGGGATAAATAATCAAGATTAGTTTGTAAAAATAGAGGTGGATCTACCAATTACATTGATTCAAATCGAGAGCAGTATTTTAACTTCATTTCAAAAAGTTAAGGCCTACTTAGCAGAATCAGATTATTAAATCAAGCATTGCCTATTTTCCTCATATAGTTTCATTTTTCCACAAAAACCTAAGCAACATTCTGACGTGAAATTTTATTAGCATCTTCTTAAATAATCAGAAAATTTACAGATATAGTTTCAATGCGTTACTTCATTCATTTCCAAGTTTGAAAATTAAAAAAAAAAAACCGATAAAACATGAGAGAATTACTAGGCAACGTGGAATGTAGTTAGGCTAATTGTGCTTAATGCCATCCAATTGGTCGGCATGACGGCAACCTTACCCTATAAGTGTCATTAATAGATTTGATGATGCAGCAGAAAATTTTGCGAGAAGTGAGGTAGAATGAAGATTAAGTTGCATCAATTTATTACATACCTAATTTTGTCTATAGCTCTAATTATTAAGGGTCAAATCCCGATTTTTTAGAGTATTTTGGGCAAGGAACCGGAGGAAATTGATATCACTGATGGAGGAATCGAACTTCGAATAGCTTTTTCTCAATTTTGGCTGCACAAGGTCTCCTCCTTCTTTACTTAACTTTTCTGCTTCATGTGGCAGACGGATTTCAGAATCACAGATCAGTAGCGCAAACAAAGGAACTTTTATGACATGCTTGGGCGGCTTAAAAACTCAATAAGCGACAAGAACAGGGCTTCAAGAGTGGACGGAAATCAACGAGCGTGGGCCTGCGTGTTTTTCAACGCCCCGGCAACAGCGCTTTGGCCCTCAAAACTGATACCCACTCGAGAGACTTTTACCAAGCCACTGAACAAACTTTCACTTGCGCATTGTCAAGATAAGAATGAGCCTCGTGAAAACTTCATTAAAAAACATTATTTTATGGTTGTCGCCGGTAATTGCAGGAGTCTCTTGTCCCGCACTCCGCGGATCTAGCTATTGTCTCGAGTTTTACATGATACTCTTTACAACAGTATAAGGAGACGCGAATCAGATTACTTGACAAGATAAGTAAAATCTCTGGATTTATACTTGTTGTTTTGGCAGGGAAAAAAAGAAACTTTGAGATTCAAATAAGGGTTCAAAAAATGATTGGGATTTTTTTTTTTTTGGATGAATATGGGTCTCTAAGTTCATCATTCCTGAGGTCTAGTTCTTGAAAGTCCAGAACAAAAATAACAAGTTCAAAATTCTTGTAGGCAATTAGGTTTTGAGCGAAAATTTTTCAGAAACAAACCATAAATTCAAAAGTTTTACTTCGTTCAAAAAAAACATTAAAAGGGATTAAACAGAAGGGCTTGTATAAAAATATGTTATAGTTATTAAATAATTGCTGTTCTTATTGATTATATTCAAATATTTTATGGTTTTTGATATTCGTTTAAGGTGTATACAACGCGTTGGATTCAAAAAGAGTACGGAAAAGACTGATATAGGAGTAAACTTTCGAAGATTTTCTAAAACTCTCGGTCCTTCAGTCTACTATTTTAAACGAACGACTATAGCTTTCCAGTATAAAGTTTCCTTCAACGTATGATACTGTACGGTTATTAAGTCTGTACCTTTAAACACCCCCCCCCCCCATCAAGGCATGCATCGTGTTTCTCAGGGTATAGTTAAATGGAGTAAATAACAAAATCTATAAGCAATATAGAAGTGCATATCAAGCGCGAGTGTTGACATGTCTGTAATGCTTTTTTGTCAAAAATTTTACCAAATTCACCAGCTTAAAGCCTCTTATGAGAAAATCTCATAAAAAAAAAAGACTTAAAGGAAACATACCTAACCCAGAGAATGTATTTTCGCGAAGGAATCGATTGATACCTACCGCTGAAGAGTTTCTCTCGGGAAAAATACATTTCTAGCGAAGCTTGTTATGGATCGATTTCGGACGATTGAAATTCAAAATTTCTCCGGCGATTCTTTCCCTTAATCGGTGCTCGAAGCAACATCTGGTGGCGCTTACCAGGTTTTCAACTTCCACTCGTCATATTACTTAAGGGTATTAGGGCGGGGTGGTCGGATACGCAGAGGGTGGTTTTTATGGTAAGAAGAACCGGAAGAAGATCGTGAAAGAATTTCAATGAGCGGGAGGAAACAGCTGATCTAGCGGCGCTTTGGTCGCGACCATCGTCTTCAGGAAGGGATGCGTGGGGGATGAGAAGTAGATCTCGCGTCGGATAGGCTCCACGTGGTTCTCTGGGAGGGGATGGGGTGGAAGGCACGCGCTGCATCGCGCGGTTGCCGCTTCCGCAATTTGGTCCTAACAAGGGATTAAAATATCCATAACTCGAAATTCTCCCGCACTCTGGCACAGGTACAGGTGCAACATAACTACTATCACAGATGGCCAGAATTAGGATATCAATGTAGAGCGGGGTTAGAAGATTGTACATAATAGGCAGAGAGATAGGAATCAGAAAGCCTTCCATATGCACACGCTTACGGTGAGGCTTAATTTCGGCTCTACGAATCATGAAAGGTCATGGATGAGTCTATTCAATTGCTGTACTAATAAGACAGCTATTAAAATCGAAGAAATTTAGTGATGAACCTCGTGCTTTCAGCAACTTCTCAAAAAACATAAACAAAATTGAAGAGTCTAGAACGTGGGCAGACTTAAGATTTTTTAGAGAAGGAAGGAACCAGAGAATCACCTCAGTAAGCTCCGAACAGGTCTCCAGGGGATTTCCAAAGGATATATTGAACTTACCCATGCTTAGGGGCAATTTTGTGTCGTTTCTATCGAAATTTTTTTTAAAATATTTCAAGTGAAGGACTTAGAGGGCAAAGCGCAAAAGAGCAATTTTTCGATTTTCCTTTAAGAAAAAACCGAGATATTCATGATTTCAATTGAGACTAGCCTCAAATTATATTCTGCAGAAGATTCACCACTATTATTAAATTTTTAAGCATCAAGAAGAGAGTTTAAACTTTCTTTCCGCCACAAGGCACCGGGTTATTTTGTACGTCTTCTATAAAGACGTACTTCTTGAAATGGGAAAAACTGCACATATGCGCCTTATTCTCCAAGCCCCTCAAATACACTCAAATACGAGACAAGAGGCAGTAATTTCAGCAAATTCCTTACAAGGTCTCAATGCGGCCGTGAAAAAATCTGAGGGGGCGAACCGTTGTTCCCTTTATTGCCTCTAGATCCACCCGCATGGCCCAATTTCCTAGAAAAAAAAACCTGGCATCCTCCGACAAAAAATCATTTCCCATTAATTACGATATTGCGCTAAATCAATGTCACCGGCAAAGTTGCGACCAGCCTGATGCAATATGATTCCTGACGGCCAAGTCTATCCCTATCCCAGCTCTGAGCATCTGCGACTGGCGATGTTATTCGGGATCACAGACAGATGCCGCATGCGGCCCAGGCACGGGACGAGGTATACTCGCACCAGAGGCCCAGGATCAGGCGGCCGGCTATCTACGCCTCTGACGAAAACAGAGACTTACGGAAACATCTGGTGATCCACCTCCGTACCCTGGATCCTGGATCCCTGCCTCTCAACAACAAGCGTATAATTCGGATTTCAGGCTTGTTAACCTTATCAAACTGTCGGTTGGCGGTCCCGCCTATCATCAGTCATCGCCGAATCTGCACGGCTGTTCTCTGCTTCGTATTTGCTGGCTTTTTGCATACAGGGTGATCTAAAAGTCTCGCGCACCGCCCCAATAACACCTGGAATGAAACCCTTGCATGCGTTAGGAATTAGCGATTCAAGCACTGATTCCTGTGCAAAATTTCGCGAGAAACACGATGGTGCCACTGGTTTCCTCTGAAATCATCACTAAAGCTCAAAAAAAGCTCTCTAAGTTTTCGGCTATCCCACGCTATCCTGAGAGCCCATACCTCAAGACAAACTCTCTAAGCAAAGATAGGGAGAAAATACTTGGCAGGGTTGGCAGTTTTGGAGTCCCTCAACATACTGGCAACCTTATATTAATGTATTTCTGTCTTGATATAGTGGTGGACTTTCAGGGTAGCGTGCGGGATATCCCCTCCATTACGGCCTCAACTTTGAGAGCTTTTCACGAGCCTCAGAGTTTGTTTCAGAAAAAACCAGCGGCCCCATCGTGTTTCTCGGCGTTTTTAGGCGCTATATGGACTTTGAGGCGGAATTTCACTCCACATTGGCGAAGGAACCACGGCCGGTTCCACATTGGCGAAGATAAGTCAGATCATAATTGTTGAAGCCTCTCATTTCACGGTCCCTACTTTGCATGCGACTGATCCTCCGCTACGACCGGTTGATGGTGCCGGTGTCTTCGCCTTCGAGCTTCGACGCAGGAATTCGGGATAGGGTCGTGTCTCTGGTCGCGCTCCTCACACCGGAAGCTCGCACGCACTTCCCGTATCCCGTTTCTTCTACCCCTCCCCCTCCACTAACCCTCTCACCGACAAAATATTCAGTGCTCGTCAATGCTAAGCCTTCGTGCACGGAATCATGGATTCCCCGAGTGGTGTGTAGCGTGATTCCAAAAACCGCATCTAAATCCTCGATGAGTCGGCCGCACCGCGTGATCAACCAAGTGCACATCCCCGTGGGACCTCCCCACTCGCGGAATCCTCCGTCTTATTATTGTCGCGTACAGGAAAACCGCTGGATCAACATTTAAACGTTGCCAAACTTCCGCCCGAAAGAACACTTCCTTTTCAAGACGGTTATGATGATGAATATTTTGACTCGAGATTTTTGGGCACTTTGATCATGCAGCGGATAATATTCTTGAAAAAACTACGAAAGAGAGGGGGAGAGAGAGAGAGAGAGAGAGAGAGAGAACACATGTTTTATCGAGGGAAATTTGTCAAAGTCGGAAGGTTCATGCGGCGTTTCTCCTTGTAGGACGGTAGAGCTGTATGTACAGATCGGTGGATCCAAACATCTCGGATGGGCAAGAGGCGGAAGGGGGGTCCGGGCCTCCGGAGACCTCCGACCTCCCCCAGCGGGCCGATTATTGAAATTGATAGACAAAGAAGACATAGGGGGTATAAAGTAATCCTATTGGTTGAAATGGGTGGTTCTCATAGACTAAGGGGGAAAATGATAGACTAACTGTCGGGTCTCTCGTGGGTTGCCGTTAGTTAGTCTATTACCTACCTCCTTTGTCCATTGCAACCACCCGCTTCCACCAATAGGATCCCTCCATATCCTTTTTGTCTTCTTTGTCTATTGCTTTGTCTATCAATTTCAATAATCAGCCCGCTGCTCCCCGATTGTTGAATCCATATCGAATGACCTTGATCGATATATAGCATTGTTAAGATAGGGATTTATCGATCAGAAGCATTCGATAACGATTCAACAATCGACCCGCAGTTTGTCGAATTTTTAAAGAATCTAATATGCAGTTTGAGTAAATTTCGTCATGAATAAATTAATTACCAAGTGTAGCCCCCTACGACCCCTTCCTCGTATCCGACTATGCCTGTAGATGCGCACACTCGGTAGACGTTACCAAGCCGCTCAAGTTGTCATAACGTTGCCATAACGCTGAGCTCTCATACTATTGAGTTCAAATTCAACCTATAAGTTCAAAAAACCTAACGTGAGCTATGAGGTTCGTTTTGTGCCAAAATAATTTTTAAAAACTGAGGTCCATTTTCTAGTGGACGGAATCATACAGTCGGATTTACACTTTATTCGGCCGAGCTTATGTTCTTTTCAGTGACCGTAAGGTTTTTAACAATCATCAAAATGAAGAGGACACCTCGGTTGACGAGTACGTCAACGATGCTTCCACGAAGAAGATGTAAGAGGACGGGGGAAGCGGCATATTACATAACACTTGACGACCGGATCGAAAGATGATGCTTAGCGATCTGATTCAGCACGCTG
Organism: Bemisia tabaci; assembly: GCF_918797505.1. Classification (NCBI taxonomy): domain Eukaryota; kingdom Metazoa; phylum Arthropoda; class Insecta; order Hemiptera; family Aleyrodidae; genus Bemisia; species Bemisia tabaci. The sequence goes on from NC_092796.1 coordinate 60,450,165, forward strand.
ATGTATCGAATCACTTTGGATTCAACCGAAATCAGTCTCATTGTTGAAGGAAAATAGTGTTTTCCTTGCAACGAGATTGATTCGGTTGGCATTCCGGACACTCCCTTCGGACCGGGAAGACTCAGCATTCAAATAAAACCCTCTTTAAAGAGCTCGTCATGTGCCATCACTTTTCCAAGCTTGAGAAATAGCAACATGAAAAAAATTAAAATTCGAAGGAACCCTTGATAACACACTTTGGATTCAACCGAAATCAGTCTCATTGTCCCGGACCGGGAAGACTCAGCATTAAAATAAAACCCTCTTTAAAGAGCTCGCCATGTGCCATCAGTTTTCCAAGCTTGAGAAATAGCAACATAAAAAAAAGTAAAATTCGAAGGAACCCTTGATAACGCAGCCCTGTCAATATCGGCAAGGTCATGTTGTGAGCAGTAAGTCGAAGGGATCCTACGTGTTCGTTTAGCGGTGAGCTCTGGGCAAACTCGAAAAAAAATCCATCATGTAGACGTATTTTTGCTAAAAGAAACTAAGTATGTTCATAGGGTTTACGTACAGCATAGTTCCTTTTAGCACGAATACGTCCAATAAGGTTATATTTCAAAGTTTGAAAGTCAAAAAAGTTCGTTTCTGATTGTGAGCCCAACATAACTTTTATCGGAGTGTTTTCCAGCGGTACAAAAATAGACGATCGAAGTTCATCCCACCCATCCACCCTCCCGAGAACGGGGAAAAACGGGGAAGCCAGTCGGATTTTTGCGACATTTTTGTTGTTACAGTATTTTGACGAGAGGAAAGTCAATATGTTTGGGTCTTTTAGCCTTCAGAGAGAATCGGTCATGAATTTTGATTTGGTTGGGGTAAGCCAATTGAATTTGGGGGAAGGCTGGAATCTTTCTGCACCTTCAGAGGTGAAAATATATTCTTACTCAAGTCGGAAGAGAGGAACGGTATCATTCACTGAGCGCCTCGGGGCGTTTCCGGAAGGAAAATCATCCTCTAAAACTTGAACGTCCCTCAAGAAATTTACCCTTTCTCAGTTAGCATGATGCAAACACTGAGAAAATTTGTCTTTAGATATTATTTTGACTTAAAGCGTCGTTTCTTGTCGACGAAATTTGGTCTTTTTGAAAAAAAGAAACGATGTTTCGCTGTCGTTAAGTTCGAGTTAAAGAAACGACGGCAAATTAACGTTTCTTCAGTGCAAAAAAACTGACTTAGAGTTGAATCCCTATGGATCTAACTAGAAAAAAAGAGAGGAAAAAAAGAAGAAAAAAACACCAAATTTTGTCGACAAGAAACGACACTTGAGTCAAACAGTGGCGTGGCGTGAATAATCGATTATCGATATCTCGCCATTTGAAACTGTGGTAAAGAATCGATTACTAGGGTGTTCGCTGCGAACACCCTGATAATCGATCTTTTTTCATAGGTTTAAACGGCATAACAATCGATATATCGCAATTCTCGCCACGCCACTGGAGTCAAAATAATATCTCAAGAAAAATTCTTTTCAGTGAAATCCAGGATTTAATATTGGCATCTCCGTGTAACTAGGGCCCGAAAAAATTCCTGCTGCTCATTGCGTGGCTACTTGGCACGAGATCCGTGTTACGTCAGCGGTCAATTCGTCGAGCATTCTTTCGCGCTGCCATCATTTTTAATTTCTAACCGCTTTCATCGTTTTTGCTCATCTGCCTGAGCCGTTGCGTTGGCTGAGACCATCCATCCATCCATCTCCTCTTTCTTTTTCCATCGATTCGGGATTCGGCTACACTAATTTTCCGGTAGGCCAAGATTCACGCTCCGTTCCGCGGAACCAAATTCACTCCTCTCCTTTTCCCCTTATCATCAACTGATGACGGAGGCAACGGGGGGTCGCGGGAAAGAAAACTCGTCTTTCGCGAATAGGTTCGTCAAGCCACGGTTCCACAAGCGGCGCGCGACGCGAAGCCACCCGCGTGATGGGTGATATTGATTTTAAACCTGCTAGCTGCTACTGACTACTCAGATCGCCCTTGAAATTTCAGGTGAGATTTCAAAAAGTTTCGAAATTCCATGAGAAACAACCTGAATTTCAATGTATTCAAATTGAACGGGCAAATTTCATGAAACACCACGAAATCCATTTCTTTATTCTTTTTCAAAATTCAAATTCTTATTTTACATGAAGTTTTCCATCTCAGCTAAAAGCGAATTGCGTCGTCGACGTTTACGGAAACAGAATTAGGTCTAAGGTGGATCTTAGGCTTTGGCGCAACGCATTCTGAAAACAACCGATATATTTTAACAATTTTAACCTTTAGGTGGATTATTTTAGGAAACTGGAAATTTCAGTCTGTAGATTTATCATTGAGGAATTTTCGTGCCGAAAATGATCTCCCCCAAGTCTTCAAACAAAGTCGAAAAGGATTTTTCCAAAGAACCGTCGATATCAATACATTGAAATCGGTTGCAAAATGGAAACAGAACCTTTGACTTTATTAAAAGATTTCGGTAGGTGATTTTCGGCTCGAACATTCCTTGATGATGTATCTACAGACTGAACTTTCGATTTTTCCAAAATGATCCACCAAAATGGTTAACATATGGAATACATCGATCGTACCTAGAACGTAAAACCATTGAAACCGGTCGCGCGAATTTGCCGCGCCGTCACGTCACCGTCGCGTCGTGTCGCGCGCTTTCTGTGGAAGCGTGGCTTCACTCGGGAGGATGATGAAGACACCGTTACGCAATCACCGTAATGGATAGAGAGGGAAAGAGGGAGAATTTAAAAAAAGCACGAGTCGCAATGAGCCCGAGTAGTAAACAAGATTTCGAATAGATTTTCCTGATCAAATGTATGTTGTTGAAATGTTCGCGCGAAATTGTTTTTATGAACGAATGCGTTTTTTGAAGGCACTCTCGATCAAGGCATTTTCTGGCGTGAGTAAAGGAAAATCTGACTTGAAACGTGACAATTCATATTTGACAGAGAGATAATTAGAAAGTATTAACAACAAAACGAGAGATGAGGAAAAAATTCAAGCGTTTAGTAATTCAACTTTTTGTTTGCAAAGAACTTCGACTGGTCGGTGCCTCTAGCATGCATTTATTTAAGTTGAGAGCATTATTTCCTCCATTTAAATAGATTATAAATATCAATATTCGCAAGGCAGCCTTGGCTATCTCACCTGGAATCAGTTATTTTACGTACATTTAAATTTAGGAAATACTGGTTTGCCAACTTGCGAGAATCGCCATTTATGTCCCCAAAACCCCTCCCGTATTTCTCCTAAATTAAGCTTCTTAAAAACATATCCCAAGATATGTAATCTACAAAGTATTGACGCTTTTGACCTACGTTTCTTCAGAACTACATAATTCCGCAAAAAGCTTGAAAATATTTTTAAGCTTTAGCTTATGGAAATACGAGAGATACTGAGAGGCCGATTCACAGACGTAGTCGAGCGCGTACAAATTCTTACGATTCCAAAAATAATTCAATTTTCCGTGAGAAACTCCTTCCAGAACGCGTGACGGCAAAATTATTACATCTCTGGACGTAACGTCGCCCGTCACCCTCGTGAAGAAATGGCTTAACTGCAAATCGGGATGAGCCCGGAAAAGTATAATATCGTATGGACGACAGGGTTCATTGTAGAGTGTAGTTACGCCCTTTTGTCTTTTTGTCATTAACCGAGAAAGATATTTTTGCTCATTTTTCTGCATAAAATAATTGATAAAAGTCTGAAAATTTCCAATTGTTCATCTGCCAGAAAAGATACTCAACGAATCTAAAAGTTTGGAGTAAGTTTCGGAGTTCACATATGGTCGCTTAAACAGGAGGATTAGATCATACAAAGTAACGGTAAGCTTCCTCCCCCCCTTTTCCCCCTCCCCCCAACAAAAGAAAAATCGTAGGGCGGAAAACTAGATAACTCAATGGATCAAACGTAAAGAACAAAACATACTTAATATGCAAATGCGTATGCTTATAAAACATAACAAAACAAACAAAACGGCTACTTGGCATCTTACTCCGGTGTCAGGACTGCGATCACTGAAGTGTGCGTTATAGCCTTGACAGGGCACGAGCAGATTAATTCGGACGATGCCAACGAAACCAGCCCACTGCTGGCCTTCATAGGACTTGCAAGTTAGATTCAGTATTTTGATAGAGGTATTCTCAGTCGGAAGTATCACCATGGGTCATTGTGAATTCTCTTTGTATTCGTAAAATCGTGATTGTCCATCGGCAAAAGGCCCTATTGCATGGATGCTTTTACCAAAGGGCAATTTCTGCGATGTTGGATTAAAAATCGGAATTTGGGTTTCGAAAAATTCTCTTATGGCCCAAATAATATAGTGCAAGGGGTCGAGTTAATTTTCACACCGATGAAAAGATTTTGTCTTGCGTTCCGCCTGATGCTGATTAACTCGGCTTTAGATTACAAGATTTATTTAACGATTTTGCTTCTACTTCCTCTAGCTCATTTCTTTTATCCATTCCAGAAACTTGATGTCGTCCTACAGTCTATATTTTTCGCTAGTCATTAAAATTGTAACATATTCGTAGACTTCCGTAATAATAATTCTTTCTTGATGTTCCTATTTCTGAACTATAAAGACTGCAAGCAAAGGAATACTTGACGCTACAACTGGCTACCTGGTGACGCAACGCGATACCGTGACTCCTGGAACTAACTAAAGATGCTAATAAACCAGCACAGCAACCTAACAGCAAGTGCGGAATCAACCTCCACATAGCGCAAAAACAATAACATCATCGTTGCAAAACCCACGTGCGCATCTCAGCGAATATCCAACACCCACCGCGACCGTCGCACAGTGGAACGAATTAGTAGAAGAGGTCGGACATCAAATTTTTGACTCAAACTGCAAATTTTGAGGTTTATTCCGTCCAATTTTAAATTTTAAGGGGTGTTTATAATAGTAAATTTCACGAGAAAACCAATGGAACCTTTTTCAGAGCCTCAAAATTTTTAATAAACGAAGTTATAAGCGTTTAAAGATTCCAAATTTTGTCCGACCTCTCCTATGTACTCGATCCAGTGTGCGTCGCCGCGCGTCGGAAAGATGCAGCCGAAGAGATCCGCGTCGTTATCCTCATTCTCGATTGGGTTCAGCTTTTTCACACACAGATTATACGTCATAAGCGAGAGCCTTCAAAAGGAGTTTTGAGGAAAAAAACCGTACTTGCTTAAGTATTTTGATAGACTGTGCGATTATTTTACTGAAATATTTTGTTTAATAGAACCCTTCTACTTTAAGTTGTTCCTTACGATCGCATTCCACGATTTAAGTGGGCTCAACGCTCACTGGAAAAAAAAAACACATTGGATCTAGAGTCCAGACTCTTGAAAAACATCGACAAGAAAAAGTACTCTTGATTCAATCAGAATCTAGCTTAAATCAAGAACCAAGCCTCTTAATTTGAGCGGATTTCGTTTTGATTCAAGCAAAAATCCGATTGAATCAAGAGTATTTTTTCTTCTCAATGTTTTCAAGAGTCTGGACTCTTGTGTTTTTTTTCCAGTGCTTGAACTGTAAGCTTAGACACGGCGCGCGTTTCAAAAAGCCATTTTTTAACCGTTGACTGGAGTAGGTTTCAAGTCGGAAATTTCAGAAAATGTCCGTCATGTTACGAAGAAAATTCGCAACCCGTTATTGAGTAAACGAATACATTTTCAAGTAAACTTTGCAACGTTGCAATGTAATTACTTAAGTCTTTTAGGGTCTAGCACCCCTTCCGCTTTAATGAGACCTGAGACCTGATGCACCGTTCCTACTTACAATGAGCTTGGCCATAATGCTGAATTGATCTCATTACTGATCCAAAATAGAGCGATTCAAAGTTCAATTAAGGACGTATTGAGTGCGCTATATGCTCCAAGTTATCCAAGTCATCCTAAGCATACATTTATTCACCCGATTTACTAAATCGATCATTTGAACTCGACTTTTTGCTCATACCGACTGCATATTCTCAAACTTAATGACACTTTATCGAATGAGTGGGAAAAATCAAAAACAAGAATACAGTATAAATCCGGAGTATTTTTTATGAACATTTCCAATTTTGCCTGCTGGCGAGTCAAGCAATGAGTTGAACAAACTATGAACTCCATCTATGATACGTCATTCGCCACTCACCAAATCGGCAACTTCGCGTACATATTCTGTCATTCAGAACCCATGATTGATGAGACATCACGAACCAGTTCTCTTACAGACTTGGGAACGCGCGGACGTCCACCGATGGACATAGAAAATGAAACGGAGATGGGCAAGTAACCCATTTTCACAATAATGGATGCCCGAGAAAAGAGAGACGAAAGTACGAGGAGAGGAGAAGAGCGCGAGAAATAAAAGAAAATGGAGGCGGATTTAAACAAGGGCGGGGGAAAGAGTCGGAGAGTCAATCTGAGGACTAAAATCTTGCATTACATCGCGAATAGCAACAGTTTACCTGTTCGTGTCTAATTACAGACGAACTTGCATAACAGAAAAGTAGCACGGCGGAGGTCCCCCTCCCCCCACCCCCTCTTAAAGCCGTATGGGTGAATTTAGCGGGCGGATGGAAAACGCAATTCACTTTTCCGGCTCGTGGAGTTCTGGTACGAGAGGGATCTGGAAAAATGATTCTTCTGCTGTTTTGAGAAGTCCATAGTGACAAAACAAACGCAGCAAGCAGTGGCGAGACGTGAATGATTGACTATCGATGTTTCCCCATTTGAAGCTATGGTAAAAGATCGATTATTAGGGTGTTCGCTGCGGACACCCTGCTCATCGATCCTTTTCCATAGGTTTAAATAGCGGAACAATCGATATATCGCAAAGCACGCTACGCCACTAGCAGCAAGTTATTTCCGACGGCAGTGATTGCAGACAGCAGTTCTAAAGCTTGAATTAATGCAGATCAGGATTCAAGATCGGATTGGCAAATATTGGGGGAAAAAATTCTCCCTACAATGTTCGAATCTTATCAAAAAATTCGAGAGCAAATTTTTTCAACTTGGTGAATATTTTCCGGGGTTAAGATGATTTTTTAGGAGAATATTTTATGATCATAATAGGTAGCGTACTAAAAATCGGACTTTTTCTGAGTAATTAAACATTTGCAGGAGCAGCTTTTCAATCCCCGGTGGAATCCTTCTTAGAGGGTCTTTAATAGATTATAGAACCCATTAAAAAAAGTTTGTTAAAGTTCCAGCGTTTTCATAGCCAGCTGAACGTGAATACTTAGGCGCCAAATTTTCATTTGCCACGACTCCGATTATTAATAGGCGCAGATGAGAAATATTTAGGCGTTTAATGCCTGTCGAATTCGAACGCTACCTTCCTGCCTTTCCAAAGTACCTATTAAAATTGGTTAAGACTCTTACAATTAGTTTTAAAATATCTTACCAGAGTCGGAAATGTGAATCGTATTCGGATCATAAAATCATTATTACCATGTGAACCCTAAAATTCCCCAAAACAGCGTTTTAAGTTTTGCTCCGACAAGATTTCAGTTTGACCAGAGTTGATGGACGCCGCCTTAAGGATTCAACTGAGACTGCTAAATTAGTTGTGAGTTATGCTATGCTCGTCTAGTAGTTACATCACTTTTACGATCAGTCGCGCCGTGTAGTGTATTCTGGTGACCGCTGCGCTTTAAGTGCACTAACATTCAGCGGCCTAGTTCAAGAACTCCTGATTCGAGCCCTCTGTTGAAAAGTAGTTCAGAAATGCACGAGTTTTGCGTGATCTAACGGTAGAAAGAAAAAAGAAAATAAACTTTTTTTCAATGGAAAATTTGCAGGTGCCAGAAAATTTGCGAAGTTAATCTTCAAAAAAAGCCTACAGAGTGAACTGACCAAATGATCTAATATGCTAAAACGCATGTGTTTAATGAGAAATGCCACCTGATGACGTCACAGCGCGGCAGATTTTCTCACTTTTACATCTAAATTTCCATCTCCAATCTTCCAATCCAATCTACGATTTTCCAAATCGGAAAAAAAATTATGGAAAATACTGCGATCGCAGCTCATTAAGCACTCTCAGTTGCAGCAATAAAAAATTTTCGTGCTTTTCCATTAATTACCCTGAGATGCAAACGATGGTGGGAAAATACCACGGAGGTTCCTGATTTTTCTCCTTGTGTACTTTGTTTTAGAGATTTTACCAGACTCTGCTTCTGAGTTAGAGAGTTTTAGTTTTCATGATCGAGTTCAAACTTACGACGACGGTTGAGCCGCGAGTAATGGTCTGGTGGTTCCAGCGACTCAGCTGCTTGTAAATGATTTAGTGCTGTCTAATCAGTGATCTTGCTCGTATAAATTAAACGTTTGGCCAATTGAGGAACTAGTAATCGTCTGGTCATGTATGAAAAACGCTTATGGCCTTCGGAAACTGCACTTTTGTGCATTGGGCGTAGATATTCTTGTTTTGTTTGATTAACTGATGGCCAGAATTTATTGTTTTTTGGCCTAATTGCATATTGATAAGTTTTCCATTCCGCTTTTCCATCGAAGGTGTAATCCTCCCGTCCTGAGGAAAAACGCCGTATGAGCCTTCGGGCGTTGCCAAATTTCCTCTTGCAAAGCCTTGATTTCCAGGAAAATGTTTGAATATTTTGTTTGCCAATTTCTGAGATAATTTTGCTCGTAATTTGATCTGAAGTGTCTGAAAATTTCAAGGAGAAATATTCATCATTTTCCTCTAAAATGAACATTTTATTGAAGAAAATTTGGCAACTCTCGCATGTTCATACGGCGTTCTTTCTTAACACGGGAGTAATGCTCATTAGTGTGCTTTTTGGCGATCCTCTAAAGAAATTGAGAACATACGAGTCATTGTAACCCGCGGCGGAATGGAGGACACCAACCCGAGGGAAATCTGAGCGTCTAACTAGACTTTAATTTCCTGTCGGCCATGCTGGTGGACAAGAGGACCGATAGTTGATTTCATTCCGATGAGGAGTTTGAATTACACAAGGCTAAATTTGAATGGCACACGATGGATCGAGTCAATAGGGGAGGTCGGTCGGATAAGGAAACTTTAAAAGCTCATAACTCCGTTTATACAAAACTTTGAGGTTTTAAAGAGTGGCTCCATTGGTTTCCTTGTGAATTTTGAGACACCCCTTAAAATTTAAAATGTGACGAATTAAACATCGACATTTGCAGATTTAGTTACAAGTTTCATGTCCAACTTCTCCGATTGACTCGATCCACTGTGTGGCGTTGCTCGTTGATTGTGGTGAAAATATAATTTTGAGTAGGCAGATTATGTAGGGGAGGGCTGTTGTACCTTGGACACATGTTCATTTTTCATTTTTTCTTGGTTATATCTCTATGCAAGAAGTCAGTCAAAGTCGGTATCAAAATTCTAAATCTAAAGGCGTGTATTTTTCATTTTTGCCAAAGTGGGAAAAAAAATTCCTTAAAGCCGTACAACACCCAGTTAAAGGTTAAACATGCCGAGGTGAAAGGTTTGCTTTTTATCTATCCTCTCTTTTCATATTTTCCGAAAAAAAATACACCATTTTTTTGCCTTTCCTTGCATATTTGCAGAGCAAGGATATACATATATTTTGCTTCATAAAACTATTCTTCGTTGAAATAAGTTGTATCTTTGACAAGAGCTATCGCACGCTCTCTTTTACTCGAAGCTCAATGATAACTACAGCGATATGAGTCCAATAATTGCTCCTTAATTAATAAATGATGAAGAGATTAAACTCTTCCAGACGGAACCCTAATTTTTCCAGGCCTCCGCGCCCAGATTGAACGGAGCGGAAAGTTTGTTTGAAGTTGAGTAAACAACATTCTTGTAAAAATCCGAGAGTGAACCTGGAGTCGTCGACTTTATTTTTAATTGTGATTTGGAGCACAAGGTGACGTCAGCCTTGTGGAATTTCGGTGGAAAAAATGCAGCCCTCTTAGTCACCGAGCACAGCTTGGTGAACGTGCGTGAATCGCTTGGTGCGCTATGACGCCTGTCCCACGCGCTAAATCACGAAACAGTTTTAGTTCCGAGTCAAAGGGGCTAGCAGTGCTAGCACGCGATGAAAAAAATTTCATTGGTTAATATGGTTTTTCTCCGGGATTTTTTATAAATTTTACTTGAAAGGTTGTTTTAGGTTTTTTTATCATTTTACAACCCTCCAGGAGAAGTCGGTGGTGACTGGTGAGTCTTGGAAGTTGGCAACACTGTTTTTCATCCATGTAAATGTATGTTAAACAATCGATTCTTGGAAAGACAGCTTGTTTCACTTAAAATCGATATTTTTAATGGATTCAAATGGAGGAAAAACAATGTTGCCAGCTTGCAAACTCGTCACTGGCTCTAGTCTCCTGTTGCTCTGTTCCAGTTTTCGTCTTTCTGGTTTCAATATTTAAAAGCTACAGCTGTTAGTGAGCCAATCTTGTTGTGCATATGTTAATTCCCACCAAGTTGAAGTTAATTTACGTGCCGGCCGGTGGAGAATGCAGCGGATGCAGGCCTGCCGTGATTCATTCACAATTCACCGAAGGAGATTTTACTGTTCCACTGACAATGAGCCTCTAAAACAAGGCCGACTTACGAAAATCTCGAAAACAGGTTTCAAAAATGTTTCGATTGAACAGAGATGCGCAATTTTTGGCAGTTGCATAGAAGAGGGGGATCTCACAATTGAAGTTTCTTTGCAGCCGAACCCTTATTTATCCCCGGAGGATCACGGTTTAAAAAAAAAACTTTGCTTAGTTCTTATGAGAAAAAAAATTAGCTCCCGAAAATGCAGGAATGTCGCAATGGAGGTGCGTCGTTCCATATATACTATCAGAGAATAGGTACTGTCTATACGTAACATTTCAAAAGAGATTTGAATCACCTGCGGTGACATTTGACCAACTGTCTATTTTCTGCTACTGCACTAGAACAACAATGAAAGATAGGTTGATTAAAGCTGAGCCAGTTTTGTGTGAGGCCTACCTACTTGCAGCCGTTTCCTAATCTCAAAAAGTTTGTACACCGCACCTGACAGTCGTAAGTTTCTCTACAATGTCTCTACCACCATTACTCTACTTTTCGCTCTACTCGTGTTCAGGGTGTCTGCTAAAACAGGCTGACCAAAAATCAGTAGGTACTTTTCCAGTACATTCCCAAGAAATTCAGTACCTCCTTAACAGAGAAAATTATGTACTTTTTCAGTGCCTTCAATTGACGAAAATTCGAAAAATTTCAAAAATATGAATTTCTCGCGCAAATTGCGACAAAAATGACGACAAATTAAAAAAAAAAAAAATCCGGACATTCTTGCGGAAAACCCGCACTTTCTTCAGTACTTCCGGACCGCCATTCAAAAATCAGTACTATTTCCGGACTTGTAAACACCCTGATGGATGCCAAAATTGCCAGTTGGGCAGTATCGTTCTTCAGCCGTCGAAACCCATTCTGGGCAGCAAATAACGGTGCCTTAATCAATCTCCCCTGACATTTCAAAGATTTCCCTGGCTTTTTAAAATCCCCTGACATTTCCCGGTTTCCCGACATTCCCGACTGCGGCAACCCTGCCGGGGCTTGAATCCCGAATCCCTGACGCATGCAAGAGCTTCATCGAATAGTCCTGTGCGGTGGGTGCAATATCGTCACGAGTCCATCATGAGTCGCGGCAGTGGCCAAGCTCGACGGAGGTTGCCGTTCGGAATCGGTGCTCGTGCGTTGGGTTCAGGTAGAATCGGACACCTGGGTGGCACGACCTGGCAGCGGGGGGCCCGCCGGCCCGGCTCGGAGACGCACGGTACCAAACCGTACCAGTGCGTCTCGCTTGACTCGCCTCGCCGTCAGCGTCAGCATCACCGCCGCACACTGGATCCAGTCAGTAAGAGAGGTCGGACAAAATTTTGAAACTTTAAAGCTTATAACTCCGTTTATACAAAACTTTGAGGTGCCGCAAGTGGTTCCATTGGTTTTCCCATGAAATTTGCTTCGGAGAGCACCCCTTGAAGTTTGAAATGTGATGGAATAAACATCAAAATTCGCAATTTTAACGAAAAATTACGTGTCTGAGTGAGTGGATCCACTGTGCGGCGGCCGCCAGCGTCACCGGGAAAGGACCACGGCTCAACGCGCGTCCGTCCACCATCAACAACGCGCTTGGGCTCTGGCTCTTGGCGCTGCTGCTCCGCTGAAGCTGATAACACCGGGAGGCGATGAGGCGCTCAGGAGGCCCGGGACTGCCACGGTGCGCGGTGGACTGCACGGTTCCCACTGGACTCGGCCGCGGTAGAAATGAGCGCCAGCCGAGCACGGAACATTATTACGGCCCCGACAGTCGAAACACTCGTGAGAGAAATGGAAATCCATCCATTCGATACTCTTCACCGTGTTGTCCAATCTAACGCTTTGGTTCGGACGCCCCGCCCGGGCCACTTCCTAGAGTGCCTGGGGCCGAATTTTGTCGGCTCTTTCACATGGAGGTGCAACATTCATCGATGAGTCCGAATCGCACCACTGACCAATCAGAAGTACGGACTTAAGTACGGTCGAGACTCGTCCTAAGTATATTTAAGTACGGTGGTAGGACCGACAAAATTCGGCCCCTGTATAAGTAGAGTAACTTGATAGAGAGAGTATATATGGACGTTTCGCCCTCAACTTTCGATAGAGGCCATAGGACTAAAAAATGTCGGCATTTTATTTTAGTTTTTGAGGATGGGAGGGGTCATTACCAAATGTTGACGGTTATCACCAACCGCACTTGTTTCCAACCTTACTATGTCCAAGATTATTATGCTCGAAAATAGCACACGATTAGCCGTAAAACTATGTACATACGTCGTAGAAATGCATTTGAGTGAAGGATTACGTTGTTTAGAACACAATACCTACGTTTCGTCTCTGAACTCACAATCAGCGCGATTCGCGAGTCACGAGCCGAGAGGGCAATGCTTGAAGTATCCCTACAATTTTGCAGGCGCTTCCCGCGATCGTTTTTCGCTCAAAGTTCAAAGTTCCGGGAATTTTCCTTCAGAAGATGAGGTCCCTTTTCATAGATCTGGTCACAGTAGTGAAGCAACAAAACTTTTCGTGCATATCCACAACAATAAAAAAGAGCTCGGTCTCTTGTCTGCTGACTCAGGGATTTTAACGCAGAGTAGCAAAGTTGAATTGGTCAAAACGCGCGATACAACTATTCCGACTTCCATGTAGGTGAAACTGCGTATCCAAAAAATGAAGGAGAATCTCTTTTTGAGTGCCTCGGAGACTTTAACGCAGGATGAGAAAAGTTGGATGGGGTACAACGCGTGATGCAACTATTTCGACAGTCAAATAGGCACAATTGCATAATTACAAAATGAAGAAGAACGGGACTATTTTCGGCTGAATCAAAGACTTTAACGCAAGAGTAGAAAAGTTGGATGAGGCGAAACACGTGATACAACTATTTCGACTTCCAAGTAGGTGAAATTGCATATCCACGAAATGAAGGAGAGCTTGGTGTTCTGTATCATCGCAACCGTTCGGTTCGCCAAACCCAGTTTTTTTTTTCGTTTAACAGAACGTTAAATTCGTATAACCGAACTTTTGAGGTTAAAAGAACTGATAAAAGAAGTTCGGTTACACGAATCCAAATTTCGGTTTCATTCTAAAGAAGAGTGAGCTCTCAACGCACTGATTTTAACGCAAATCTAAGACAAGACGTGATCGTTGATAGTTCGTAAAAATTAGTGCGTTCGGCACTGATTTAAAAATATTTGAAAAATTAGTTCAAAAGCGTTGAATTCTTGAGATATTTACTGCGTAGGTGTTTAATTTTACGGAAATTACTGCTTAATGTTGAATTTTCGATAAAATCACTGCGAAAGCTTAAAATTTTTGAAATTTACTGTGAAAGCTATGCATTTGTAGAAAATTACTACAAACGCGCTATAGTTTAAGTGATAATTACTGCGCCAACACTCAATTTTCATAGTGGGAAGGCTGAGTCGCTAGAACTGGGGAAAGAAAAGAATAGACAAAAGTCACATCAGTCTGAATGCATCAATCATCAGTTGGCCCATTGGTTAGCATTAATATCTGTTGAATGGTGCAATTTTTGGATGTGACATTTGTCCATTCTTTTCTTTCCTCAGTTCTAGTTGCTCGAACGAAACTGCGTAGGTTGGAGAACTTTCCGCATCCCTGAAATGTTGTCCTGAGTAGCAGAATCTAGGTTTCCTCTCAACTCGCGATGAACATGAACCGTGCCGACAGTGCGGCAGTGGCGTGGTGTGCTTTGCGATATGTCGATTGATACGCTACTCGAACCTATAGAAAAAGATCGATTATCAGGGTGTTCGCAGCGAACACCTTAGTAATCGATTCTTTTACCGTAGCTTCAAATGGCGAGATATCGATAATCGACCATTCACGCCACGCCACTGCAGTGCGGTATCATTGCTTCACACCATACGACGAGAGGAGGGAAATGGCGAATTAAAGTTGCGAGAGAAGCTTCGACGGCATCATGCACGTGCAATGTTGAACGGGCTTTGGAGAAAATACCACGGCGAGACTCGACTGCCGGGAGAGGAGATCTTAAAGTCGTGAAAGCACAGGCTCCAGAGCATGAGAGCGTTACGCTTCTGAAGCGTGAGCGTATTGAGCGCGCTAAAGTAAAAACGCCGTATGAACATTCGAGGGTTGCCAAATTTCCCCGGATAAAACATCAATTTTTCAGAAATTGTACGCACATTTGGATTGCATTTTGCAAAAAGGAACCACTAGCATTGCAATGATGCTAAGTGATTGCATTGTGCAACTTCATCTTTTGCAATAAAATTGCGGAAATCGTGAAAAACTATGAAATTTAGATGGTAATTTTTGTCTTAAATTTACAGTTTTTAGCGAGTAAAATAGAAACTATTAATGGATAATCGAGTTTTTCCTCCAAGATAAAGAAGTTGCACAATCTTAGCAACATTGCAATGCTAGTGGTTCCTTTTTGCAAAATGCGATCCATTTTTCCTTGAAATTTTCAGATGTTTAAGATGAAATTGCGAACCAAACTATCTGAAAAATTGAAAGAAAAATATTCAAAATTTCCCGGTGAATTCGTTTTTTGTTGAAGGGAATATGGCAACGTTTGGAGGCTCATACGATGTTTTGCTTGAGGACGGGAGATTGAGCGTGCGACTCTGCTGGCGGACGCGACGCGCAAGGCGGCACGCGGGGTATAGGTGAAAACTCGGGCGATAGCAGCTGAGCAAGAGCACCAACTCAAAATTGGGTCACATCACATGGCTATCGTCGCGTCACTCCCGCTCAGCCGACTTGGTCCCCGAGCCAGCCATCTTGTCATCGCCTAAAAATTCGGGACAGCTTTCACCGCTCCCGCCTACCAAATGCATAGTGCTTCACGCTAATCTACACCGGAAGTAAACAAACATTGGGATATTGAAAAAATTGGCCTCGTATTTCACGAATTGCCCCGACCCAACGTTCGCATATCATAGTTTTTTCCGCACACGGTTTATTTCATAGAATTCTTGACCATGTTCATTCCCTGATTTTCCCTTGATTTCCCCTGATTTTCAGGAGCTCAAATTCCCTGATGAGGAACCGACGTTTTTTCCAACTTTCCCAGGATTTTTTTGGAGGAAATTTTTCTCTTTCACCAGAGTTCCAGATATGGATGTAGATTTTTTTTCAACTTTCAGCTGATTCTTCCGCATCCATCAGAATTTTTTAATGAAAAAGCGTTTTTTACGTTTATTTTATCTGATCAATGAAAGCTTCTCTATTTTTCTAACGATTTGATTATTCAAGAGGTCAATATGGTAGCTCAGACAAACGAACCCTGCATTCACTTACAGGTGATTCTACGGTGGGTGTGTAAGCACACATTAAGATATCAAAAAATGTTGGTAAATTATTGGTTCAACTTTAAATTTGTGACAGAGAACGAATCCATTACGCCTTTCTTTCCTAAAAAGATAATTTGGAAAACCTTCGAATAAAGCTGAACGTGCGCGAACATAAAATGTTGCATTCGATTGTTCAAACCCCTGAAAATCCCTGTAATGAAAGAAAGTCTGACAGGAAGTTTGCGTCGTTGCAATCTGAGCTACAGGTAAGTTCAGGTTCTGGACTCTTCTCTTCGATTTCCATAAGTTCAATGTCTCGATGTAACTAACGACCCAGTCCCGGGTTGTGGAGAGAGAGGTTAAGAACCCTACAGAGGGGGTTGCCAAAATGCATTGCTGAGCGGAGGCCGCGTATTATTTATTTCTTTCTCCACGCTAAACACGGGCGGCACATTTTTTTTACGACTTGTTGACGAATTAAATACTGACGTTGCCTGGCAACGGGATCGTTGCGCTCGGGCTCGGTAGTTGGCCTGACGAAATAATAAAATGTGACCCAATGTTGTTCCGGAACTCTCTCGTTAACCACAAGCACTTGTCACGAATTTTCGGGGTTCTCCTACACAACCACCTCGGAGGTATAAGAATAATGCACCCGTTGAAAAGATAACTTGACTAGCATTAGCGCGCGAATCAACCAAGCATATGCGACAAATGCATTGCATTTAATAATGTTGATAATATGATACAACTATTCGTACTTTACGGACATGCGTGTTGCATATGAAAAAATTGAAGGCGCTCCGGACTGTACTCCAGGATGGAGTCGCAGTATACGCAGCAGCGTGTTGCGCGGCAATAAGTGGCAAAGTGAAATTCTCTGATAAAAATTAACACTGGAGGACAGGAAAAGATATTTTCGCTCCATTTTTACATACTTATTAGGATATTATTATGTTCCACCACCACAGTAAGTCGTGCAACAGCGGGTAGCTGCGAGCACTGCTTCATAGGCTAGAATGACCGGAGCGCCTTCAATTTTTGGTACGCAACACGGATGTCCATAAAGCACGAATAGTTGTATCAAGGCGTCATTAGCGATATCATCGCCCCATGCTCAGTTATCAGTACGGAAGCGTTCAGGAAAAAACGTCGTGTTAACACTCGAGCGTTGCCAAATTTCTTCCGATATTAAAAAACATTCGTGGAGATTTGTTACCTCTTATATTTTCAAAAATTGGAGAATTTTATACGCAATTTTAGCCCATTTTTTTGAAAAATTCAAGAAAACATATTCCTAGGCGATACAGGAAATGAGGCAACATCTGATGTCAAAATCTGTCTACTTAAGTTACCTATTGGTATTTAAAGCAAGTTCTCTGGAAGATTTATATAAATGGTTAATCGAGTTAGAAGTGTGTTGCCTGTGAAAATCACCTATTTTAAAAATGACGAGCTAGCGGAACACCTCTTATGCAATGGCTTGCCAAAACAAAACAGAACATTCTACGACATTGCCATTCAGCCCTGCGATTCTTCGTACTTCCAAATAACACTTTCTAGCGATGTAACTTGGAAATTACTTAAAACCCCTGACCAAGTTACAGGAAGACCCCCGTTTTTTATGGAGCCTCCCTCGTAATTGTTCATTTTCTTTGCATTTACTGGCATTAAACTACCTCAGTAAATTAAGGTGTTTTGGGCACAAAATTACGTGTCATTAACAGATATATCAATGAGAAGAATATATCTCTGGTTTATGCAGATGCTCAATTCTTTCATTTCATATCTATGACTGCTTTGAGCATTTTTTTTTCATGATAGTCCGTCGCACGCTGCAGTCTTCCCTTCTAACTTCCATGGAGGTGCCTTATTAAAATCTGAATAATTTTTGTTAGGAAACAATAGTGAAGCTTAGAATTCCTAGATAATTAAGTAATTGCTCATGTGGACATTCATTGCTCACCATGATATTAATCCAAAATTAACGCCTGGCGCAAACATAGTAAGGGCTATCTTTTTTAACTCTTGCTCAAGCAAATGAAAATCAGTAAATTTGATTAAAATTGTAATGACCAAGGCTTGAGCATAGTAGGTACTGAACATGATTAAGTACCAAAACAACATTGTGAAAAACCCAACATATCACTATTTCAGTTTTGATTATATGATACATTGAAAGAAAAAATGAAATCCAAAACGTTAGATTAGCTCTTTGAAAACATTGACCTCCTGAAAGAAAAATCCAGACTCCCTGTAGGAGCAAACCTTGTGGTTTGTGAGCCTTACAGCCAGCGAGGTAATTAAGTATTTGGTCACCTGCAATTAATTACGAGTATCACACCAGAAATGACTATCAATTGTAAGTTTCTGAATAGGGAGTTACTTCTTAACACAGAATTTCCTCAAGTGTATAATCCCAAGTTTGTTTTCGCAAAATCTTCTGTGAGGAAATAAACAACCTTCACCTACAGGTGTGAAAGAAAGGTTACATACCTGTTCTAGCAGGTGTAAATATATGAGCTGATATTGAATGTAAGCACTATGAATCATAACAAAGTTGACTCACGTTAAATACCTAAGAATTCAGATAAAAACTAATTTATGAAAAGTTCAAAGTAAATCTCACCTGTATTTTTAGAAGTAAATCCTGGCAACACACGGAAGAACACGGAATCTACCTGGATTCATCAACACAGGACAAAAAGGAAAGTGAGCACAGCACAGAGCATTTGACAACCCCACTGATTATTGTAACAGAGGGAGAAATTATTCTAATATTTAAAACTAGGAATGATAATACGGTGTAAAGTTATAAAGCAAAATAAAATTACAGGGGAAGTTAATTATTTATTTAAAGAAACTAAAAATAAACAATCACATCACAGTCTCCTTGACACCACACCGACAGAGAAACTCGCGGAGAACTGCCTTGTTGTCATTGGCTGAGCAGTTTCACAAGGAAAGCTACGGTGGCGCTCTCTACTCTAAATAGGAAGAAGCAGCCTTCAACAGAAGCGGGCTATTTGAATTCCACCTGTTGATTCGAAACTAGGAGCGTGCTACTTTCGGCTGGGCTTCCAAGCCCACTGATGATGCTTTAGTTACGTCCACCTCATCTCATATCTTTCTATCAGCCAACGATTCATTTTTTCTCCCATTAAGCTATTTGTACTTACATTTGGACGACTTTTTTGCAGTAAGGAGTTATTACTATATTCAGGCCCGCCACATCCCATCTCGGGCCCTGGTACCAATTTTCTGGCCCAGGCCCCTAGCACGGGGGGGGGGGGGGGGGGTCCGGGGGGCTTCCCCCGGGAAATTTTTGAAATTTTAAATCTATTTGGACGCATTATGAAGCTCTTATGATGGAGATTTTCCATCAATTTCTGCAGAATAATTACGCCTTTTTGTTTACTTTCAGCACCAAAAACTTTCGAATTGTTGCATTCAAAACATCTATAAATTTTTTTTAAGGGGGCAGATGATAATTTTCAATTCTATGGGGAGCCGGGCCCCCCTGGACTCTCCTATTGTACGTCTATGGCAAGGGAGTTAAGCCATTGAAGTCGAGGATGCCCAGAAAGGAGCCTCTTAGCATCCGACAACGGAAGAAAATGAAACCCAGTTACTAAAAATATCATTCTACATATCGACGGTGAAAGTCGCCAATCACATAACTCGTTTACGGTGTCTGAAAATCTCCGCCTCTACGTCATTTTTTTAAAGGAGAACAAATTGATATTATTTCTTGAAGTTTTTGCAGAATTTTCTTCGCATTGAGAAGAAAAATCATGACAGTTCTAAAGAATTGCCGTTGAGTAGTTTTCCATTTAAAAAATAAAGTATGGCAGGAAGTCTGCGACGTCGCAAACCGAGTTATGTGATTGCCGACTTTCACCGTCGATGTACTCAAAATCTTGAAAATCTCTAAAAAAGTAAGAAAAATTTTATAGTGCCCTAGCGTGTTTTTGAAACTTTATTCACCTTTTGCGGAATTTTTAGGGTAATTTTTTCACTTTTCCCTACGAGACAAGGGTTACACCTGAATTCGTAGTGGTTTGTCACCTGCGTCACGGGCCCCTCCAGGGCCCGGGCCCCGGTACCAAGGACCCAGTATCCCCCCCCTTGTGGCGGGCCTGACTATATTTCTGGCTCATCCTTAAGTAAAAGTGCTTGTCTTGTGTGGGGGACATCAAAAAGGAATAGGAGGAGAGAAACAGGAGGACGCAGGAGAAGGGGGTAAAGATCTGACAGAGGAAGTAGAAGGAACGAAATTATAAATAGAGGAGGAAGAAAGATAAGAGGAGGAAGGGAAGCAAAAAAAAAAGAAAAAAGTTCGATGAACCCATTTCAGCAACGTCCGTTAAGATTTGCTTTTAAAAAACTCTTTAAAAAACTGTTAAAATTTACGAGGAAGAATACTTTTTCGTAAATTTTACGGGAGGGAAAATTTAAGTTACAAAATGTTTAAAAAACCCTTTCTAAAACGTGATTTTTCAAAACAACTTTTTAAAGTAAAATTTACTTAAAAAAGTGGTAAAAAGCCAATGCATTATTATAAGCATTTTTTAAAGAGCTTTTTGTAAAACAACTCGTACACGTGTACTACACTGAAAAAAATGTTTCCTAAATACAAGGCGAAGCCGTCTTAGACCAAGTAAACTGGATACTTAAAAAGTATCGACAAGAAACGGAGGTTTGAACTAAGACAACGGAGTTACCTTGGATCAAGAAATAGCGTTTTCTCAATCCAACGCTCCACGTCCCCTTAAAAGAAGAAAGCGTTTACTTAAAAAAAGGAAACATTCCATGCCGTGAAAATATTTCCTAAATTTAAGAAATTATCGTTGGTTTGAAGTGAGTATCCGTCGTATTGATCTAGGTAAACTGTTTACTTAGAAATAGGAAACAGTTGCGTAACTCCCACGTGCATTTACTGGCTTCAAGTTAATGGTTTGTTTAAAATTAGTAAACGGCGTGTTGGACGGGAATGCGCGTTTATTGTATTGAAACCAACTGTTGTCTTAGAATTAGTAAACGGGGACGCCCGGCATGAATGGATGTTGCCTAACTCCCAGGCGTGTTTACTTATTTCTAGCCAATTGTTGTTTTAAATTTAGTAAATAGTCACTGCAGGTATGCACACTGCACCCATATCATATGTATTATTATTGATCAATAATAGCAAAAAATGGTTTAATTTATCGAATTTTTGATGAAAAAAATTTTCAATTGTATATCTGCAAGTATCGAAGACTCGACATGGCAAGTACCGACTTGCAAATTTTGGCCTACCTATCGGGATTTGAACTTGAGACCTACAGTTTACGAACCTAACACCCTACCTACTTAGCCATCGGGGCTTATGTCTACGTCGGCCGAATTTACACTATATAAGTCATTGACTTAGGCTCTCACCATTATTGTGATAGTGAATATGCGTGAGACCTGATGGGTTAAGATTTTTTGAACCCGAAAAGATGAATTTGGAGCAAAAAAGAAATACGCGTGTTACTGTTGTCACTTTTTTTACGTTTATTTTTGTTTCTTTCCCATCTTATATTAATTTTTAATCTCTTTAAAAAGAATTTTAAGCAATGCGCCTTTTTTAAAATTTTCTCTCTTCATTTTTTCTTGAAGAATCGCTGACTTTAAAAAAATAAGAATAAAGAATGAAACTCTTCGAAAATGTTTGTAACACAATAACTTTTTATTTTTGATGACTGAGATTGTTACATTTTTTAAATATTACTAGTTCTATTCAATTCGATTATAATATCCAAGACTATTCTGGACCATTTATTAGACTTTTCTATTTCAATTAGAATATTAATAGTTCTATTCAATCGTTCTAATTAATTCACATCGGGCGGAAAAGGAAGAAGGTGAGCACTATAAAAGAAACATTAATAGTTCTAATTCCTTACTTTAAAAAATAATATTTGAAAAATAAGCTTTGAGATTTTCTGGATTAAGGCATCTTTTTCCGTGGACAGTCACAATTTATTCATAAAAAAGTTCAATCTTCGATTACTCTTATATTTTACTCAGTTTACATAATCACACGCGTGACGTTCTAATATTTTATTGTATAGCTGCACTTCATTTTCGTTACACTCTCTAAAGTTGATAGGAAGGTGGTAAAGAAGTGCTGGATCTACCCTATTTTGCAGGGAAATAAGGTAAAAAGGGTCAAATGCTTCAATTACGGTAACAAATGTTGAGCTCTTATGAGTATCCGTACAAGACTGTGGAGGGAGGGGGGGCGGAAAGATCGGTCCCGACAGGCCCTTCGACCCAAAATTTCCCCGGACACAAATGAATCAAAGTTTTAAATATCAACAATTTTGCACTCGCAAATTCCTTTCAAAAATACAGAAAAAACTGTATTTTGTTTTCGATCCACTCCATCGTTGCGTTCATAAATCAAAGGGACCCGGAAAATCGATATTGAACAGTGTAAACACTACGTAGCAGCAGAGTTATTCGATTATCTTCATCTGTCAACTTGGTGGGTGACATGCTGAAAAGTATGATTCTCTCCACATTTTTTAATTTCTTCCTCGGCCCTTAGCATAAGCATGCATTTTATTTGACCCTTTTTTTTAATTCTATCTGCGAGGGATCTTTCATTCATCAGGACAGGAAAAGTAAGGAAGAAAATAAGTAAAAAAAATTGCGATTTTTTAGTGTGAGGAAATACATTGTCCGATGAAACTGAACTGAGGCAATGCAAAAAACTCCCGGCTTCAATCTACTTAAGTATTTAAGTCCTCTTTATGAGGCCCCCTTCATTTAAAAATAAAAATTAAAACTTCAAATGCACAGTGCCGATCTATTTAAAACAACGCAAATATTTCCTCTTCCTCTCCTTCTTTACTTCTTTATTTATTTAATTTTTTGTCGACGCCGAGCATATGAGTGATTTCTCAAAGGACACATTAAATGAATTTCTCCCTAAAGAACAATTATTTTGTAGACAAATATAATGGGCATCTTGATTTTTTAACTTCCGTCTCCTTTTATTCCGTCATAAATGGTGTTGGTTTAAGCAGATGCTAACGGCATCTGGTAGCAATTGCATGTATCATTCTCATAGGAGGCGTCACCATCCGGTTTACTAATTTTAAGGAAACTGGTTTCTTCTTCGAAGCAAAATGTTATATTGAAAGTAGGCAACCGCACATGTCCCATGCCGCATCCGTTCCCCGCGGAAGGGACTCACTCCGTTTACTACTTTTAAGGTAACTGGTTTCTTCTTCTGACGTACCTTGTTTTCTTTCATCAAACAAGCTGTTGGGTTATTAAAAGGCAACAGCGTCCGGCTTATTGCATCTTCCCCCGCTGAGGGCGTTCGCCCCGTTTACTAATTCTAAGGAAACCGTTTTCTTCTTTCGACACAACGTGTTTTCTTCTACCAAGCAAGCTGTTGGGTTAAAAGAAGGCAACAGCGTCTGGCTTATTGCATCCTCCCCCGCTGAGGGCGTTCGCCCCGTTTACTAATTCTGAGGAAACCGTTTTCTTCTTTCGACACAACGTGTTTTCTTCTACCAAGCAAGCTGTTGGGTTAAAAGAAGGCAACAGCGTCTGGCTTATTGCATCCTCCCCCGCTGAGGGCGTTCGCCCCGTTTACTAATTTTGAGGAAACCGGTTTCTTCTTTAAACGCAACGTGTTTCACTGTACCAAGCAAACTGTTGAATTGTAAAAAATCAACGGGCGTATTGCTAATTGCATCCGGTCGCCTCGAAAGGAGTTAGCCCCGTTTACTAATTTTGAGGAAACCGGTTTCTCCTTTCGACACAACGTACTTTCTTCTACCAAGCATGCTGTTGACTTAAAAAGAGGCAACGGCCGGACTCAGAAGGCGTTCACCCCGTTTACTAATTTTAAAGAAACTGGTTTCTTCATTCAAGCAAAAGTTGGCTTATTTTAAAACAACGTTTATTTTACTTAAGAAAACACGATTCGCTTGTTTCAAGCGAATCATGTTTTCTTACATTAAGAAAACCGTTAGTTTCTTCCAAGTCAAACCCGTTTTGAAATAAGTAAAAAATCCAAGTAGACGCGTTTACTTAAATTCAGGAAATCTTTTTTTTCCGTGTACTCTTGTAAATTTTACGTTAAAATAATTCCAAAAAGGGTTTCCTTCTTCGTTTAAAGAACCTTCGTTTACCTTTTTCCTTCTTCGGGTTTTATTAAGAGTTTTTTAATTAAAATTTTAAGTTTTTTGAGAGATTTTTTACAGCCCTTGCTACCAGGGAAGAAAAGAGAAAATAAGAGGAGGCGAAAAAATATGGAGGAAAGAAAGATGTGAGAAAACCAGTGCAATCAAGAGGGAGTAGAATAAAAAGAGGAAAAATAGAAAAAGAAGAAGAGGAAAGCAAAGAAAGGAAGAAGGAGGGGAAAAGAGGAACGTGAAATAAAAGGGAGAAAAAGAAGAAGCTGCAGCACCTATCTGACAGTATGAGAAAATTAAAAACCTATAAAATTAGTTCCTCAATGCATAATATAGTTCACTCCTAAATACTTTATCCACTCGCGTATAAGATTCAAAAATGATTCTAGGAATAATGGATTAAATGTCCAAAATGAAAGTTTCTGGGATGAAGTCAGATCAATGAATTCGTTCAGCATTCACCCGGAGTTAGTCCTTAAACTCAGGCTCGGACCGGCCATAAGGTCAATCTGCCATTGGCAGATATGCCCCCTTGGCGCGCCAAAAACGCGCCCCTCTGACAGATAGCAAAATAAGAAGAGAAAAAAAAATTACGACCGAGAATATATGCGGAAAATTTCTTAAATGAACGGAAGAAAAGAGAGTTAGGAGTGAAGAGAGGTGCTTTTATGCATAGTGGTGAACAGAGGTCCAAGAACTACTTTCTGAAGCGTAAACATTTTTCTGTGAAATGGTCACCTTTTTCTTGACATACAGGCGCTTTATCATCCCCCTCCTTCATTCTCTATGTGTAACTCTCGTAAAAGCGATAGCCGGTTCAATTTTTAGACATACGCACACTTTATAGACTTCTTGAGAGACCTTTAAACATATTTAACAACTATTATAACATTAACAACGTTTATAACAACCATTCTCGCAAGATGGATGTCCACATTGCATCTGAAAACTGTAAAACGCGATGGCGTGAGTCGCGAACTCGCAATGCTCTGCTCTAGTTTAAAGCAACATTACAAATAAGACAAACACAACATGGAAATAGAGGAAGGGGAAGGATGCGCGTTAACGACGGCGCAGAGATACAACTATTCGTACTTGATGGACGTCCGTGCTGCATCTGAAAAATTGAAGGCGCGATGACGCGAAGCGTGAGTTCTCAATGCTCTGCTATATGCTGCCAATGAGGTGTCGTCGCTCAGATTCGGGAGAAAAGTTAAAAAAGAGGCCCGATTACGTCTTTTTTGTCGTCGGCTGTGTTGATACTCGTTCTTTCTTCTTCTCTCAGGTTCTTGCCTGATTCTTTTTTAGGATGGATTTTTAGACCCACGTCTTAAGCTCGTGTAAACCGCAGCACTGACATGGTTCTTATGGAAATAATGGTGCTTGGATGCGTCTAGTGGCTTTAATTTTTTTTTTTGTTTTATTTAATTTCAGAAGTCTGTCGGTCACTTCAATACGTTCAATTTTACAATTTTTACTCTGTGCGATTAATAAACTTTGAACCTGAGAATAGCATAAACTTTTGCTGCTTTGCCAAAATTTTCTGAACCCCTCTCCACGAAGGGGATGTCCCTGCCCCATCAGGAAATATCACATTACGCCCCTTTAACCAGCCAAGGGTCTACGCCCATCAGATGCGAGCCAGTCCGACCCTACAGTTAAACTCATTAAATTATGTGATTGAAAAGTTATGAGTGCAATCACAAACTAATGGAAAGCATAAAACATAGGATTTATTCTATAAAACTTGAAAAAAAGACCTTAACAGCCGATGCCGGAACAAAATAAGACTATCTTCCGTGATTAAATATGTTCCGGTTGTTTTAATACAATATATGAAAAAAAAAAAAAAAAACATATTAGGGAAGGATGAAAACATTTTTACGTCGTTTCTTGTTCGTCACTCATATCACACATTAGCATCTTTTGCTCTTGCACCACATCTTGGATTGAATTGAGAAGAAAAAGCTTGACGGGCGAACCACGTAAAGTCGCCTTCAATTAATGATGACACTACTTCACATACACTACAGTATTTTAGGCATCTCTCTACTGGCGCTCTGTCCACGTGACGTGATACCATGTGTTTATGTTATTGTTGATGTTGCACTTTTTCAGTCTTTTGTGTGAAAAGGTGAGGTTTCTGAACGATTTGCCCTTAATTTATGTGTTTAAAATTAGTTTTCACGCATTAATGAAGTATTAGAATCACTCTTGAGTCCGTTATTTTACCCTTTTTCCTTTTTATCCTTCCGTTTTCTGAAATTTACTCTTCAAGTATGGCCATCTGGCTAATTTGAGGTTAGTTCTGTCAGCTTGTCTATTTTCTAGTTTCAAGCAAGATGCTTGCGCAATACACACAGATCAATTTTTCTTATTAAATCATAGTATTTTAAAGATCTTGCAGATAAATTTTTTTTTCATTGTCATTGCCATTTAATGGCCATCACTGGGCAGCCGATTCAGCTGAGTGGAAATGCGCCATTCTCAAGATCCAGCTGCTGCACTGTATGCCTCCCAATGAGTCAAAGCTACTTATCTCTGGGGATCTTTGATGATTCATGGATGAAGGAAGTATCGGTAAAAGCAAGCAGAATTCAAGATGATGTAACTGTACTTACGTAAAATTAATTTATTTTCAGAAGCTGCACAGTGGCAGCCATAGTGAGATTTGCACAGTGAACTTCTATTGTATGAACCGCTCCCAGTGTAAGTACAATGAGGCATACAGATCTAGACTTATCGTTAGACAGCTGTTCATGGAAGATTTTTAACAAAATCCGTCTGAATTTGCAGGCAGCTACTGCTAAACTCCATTCGCAGCTGCGAAGCTCATCAAATCAATCAATCAACAACGATGTCTTTTGTATATACCTATCACTGAAGTCACTGGTGAGTAACATCTTATGTTTTTTAGCATGTATGAAACTGATAGTGAAATGGATTATTATTTTCATTTTGTAGCCTGGTGATGGTGAAATTCTGGGATCCCACTTGAGCCACGACAATTTTTTTTTTTTTTTTTTTTTTTTTTTTTTTTTTTTTTTTAAGTCAGGTACTCATCATTTGTATTGAACCAGGTAGCCAAGAGTAGAAAAATTGTCTCCTGTAAAATAAAAATGAAGAGATGAAAAATTCAGGAAGCAGGATTCAGCGCTCAATTTTTGGGATGGTGGACTATAATGTAAAAAATTTACGGATACCTACCGGTATACCTATCCGAAAACTGTATGTGCAGAAAACGGGGTTCTACCTCTCTGTTACGTTCACATCATCATAAGTCATTTCTCTCAAGCGATGGGTTTTCATGTCTACGAAATTGAAGGTGTTGTCAAACAATAATGTAGGGACTTGAATGAGATTTCAGACTTAAATTTTACATTTTCATTAGTTTTAATTGAAAAAATGTTTCACTATGATTGTGTTCTTCGCTGTTTTCTTACAGCGTGTCACAATGTCAATACCATCAAAGACCTTAATCGCCAGTAGTCTCATACCTGTCAAATGGGACAAAAATATTCTTGACAGTTTGTTATTGTGCAGGAAAATCTCCAATTCACTCTGGTTGCCAGGTAATTTCTTTCTATTTTACTTTTTCAAGATCAGAATCCATAATTGAAAGGTTGTAAAATGTGAAATAGAATACATAATTTTGAAGTCAATTGGTCATGATTTTAAAGAATTTTTCCTCCGTTTCATTTATTTAAGTAATTTAAAAATTTCAAGAAGTCGGCTAAAAAAATCTCTCTTCCAAATCAATCCACCATTTTTCTGGTATTGATACGGACAAAAAATTTGATTTTGAAATGATTTGAGATAACTGAGAATACAGCCCCAGTAGGTATCTATAACGTTTGATTTGCAATATTTACTGGAGTGTCCATGTTGAATAATTTCAAATCTTTTGATTTCAAGCACAAGGTTTCTTGAAAACATTCCTAATATTTTGAAAGAATGAATGTAGTAGGTAATGTGTTGCAAACTGCTCAACTAAATCAATGTGGATTTACCTACTTCGAACACCAAAATTTCAATATAGGGTATTGTTATGATTTATTGTACACTCTGTAATACTTTTGTTTCTGGATCATCTATTTAATCAAAATAATTTGATAAAATAGGTCAGAGACTCAAAAGGATTATGAGATTGTTCAACAACATTGCATAAGCTCGGTCATCCAATTGATAAAAGAGAAGTTGAAAGATAGAAATAGTAGATTGCCACTGATATAACTGATGGTAGCAATAGATCCAAGGAACAAAGTGCTAGAGGAATTGAAAAAGTAAAGAAACTTGAATTTCGGAAGAGTGAATATGCTATGAGAGAGAGGGAAAGGAAGTTATAAACTTAGTCTCAGAATTCCTTCTTGAGACTAGACAATGCTGTGATGCAAATTTTTCAAAATGTCATGGGAACATCAGGAATCATACCTTTAATATATCTAAAGAATTTCTAGGGAATCCTTTTTCTATCCCTAATACTTAACGGTTGCTTTTAGTTGTCAAGTCAGGAGCTTCGTCTTTTTTTTTTTTTTTCATCAAGTTACAATGAAATGACTTTCCAGGGATCATTAAACCAATACGATGTGAATAATGGAAGGATAGCAACTGTTGGACTTAAGGTGAACAAACTAGGAGGTAGATTCCAACGCACAAACGTAGACAAGACAAAAAAGATGGCTGAAAATGAAAAACAGTGTTGCTGCATAGGCGCACCACAAAGAAGGTACTGTTTAGACCTACTCAACCAGACCTCTGTAAAGAAGAAAATTTCTTGGAGCAATTTTCTCCAAACTTGCCAAAAGTAAGATCAATTCTGCCTCCGAAAATTTTAATACTTTGAAAAATTGCTCCTGACACTTGCAAGTAGTGTCTTCATTTTTGGTCCACTTAAAATCCTACAATACCATTCTGTGATCCTAATAGGGTACAGAGCTGAAATGACAGAAATGCTGATTTTTGGAGAGATACAGCGGAGTTTATTTTGAACAAATAGAATCCACAATGCATGGAAAGTTCACACTGAAGTTCAGAATCTTGGTGCTGATCAACGGGAAAGAGGAATAAAAAATTGGATAAAAATAGTGGATCAAAACGAAAGAACAAAGTAAAAAAAAAAACTTGGTGGTCTTATAACAGAGAAAATGGATTCCGACCCATCAATAAAATAGCTTAAAAAATCATGGCCAGACAAAAACTGAGCCAGAATGCTGCCGTGCTAAGGAAGAACGCCGTTCAAACCTTCAAATGTTGCCAAATTTTCTTTGACGAATCACGAATTTTTGGGAAAATTTGAAAATATTTTTCCTCCAATTTCTAGAGAATTTTGTTCGTAATTTGATCTAAAATTCTTGAACATTCTTGAAATTCTTGAACATTTCAAGAACATTTCTTGATTTTCATTTTTTTTGTCTTGAGACATTTTGCAAGTATGCATAACACTCTTCAAAAATAATTATTTTCTGGAAGGAAATTTGGCAACGTGCAAAGGCTTATACAGCACTCATCTTTAGCACGGCAGATTAGGTAAAGAGTGGAAATTGGCGAATACTAACTCCTTAAAGCGGTTTTAGCGTAATGATCTCCACCTTGCTGTCCATCAACCACCTTCTGGTCTGGTCCGCCTCGGCATCCCTCAGCCTCCCCTATTGTAACCCTGGACCAATCTGGCGGGTGTTACATCTTTAGTTAGCTTGGCAACGCTGTATCCAAGTAAGTTAGGCAACGCTGTACCTTTTACCTTATCAATACACTTGCTCCTTCAAGAACTACGAGTCATCTTTTCTCCGATTCCTACCGACGTATCATCGCTCTTCTGACGTAAGGACGTATGTCAATCTCCACGTGAGCTCTGTGCTCCGTATAACTCTAGGCTTACCGGGGCTCACGTGGAGGTAGTAATACTCCCTTCCGTCAGAGGAGCCACGATATCAGGGGGTGGCCCCCGTGGGAAATCGTGCCAACCTTTGACCTATATCCGCCTATCGGTCGCTGGGCCCCCTCCCAATCCTCGGGTCCGTAAGGGTTGTGGTCCGACGTCAGAAGCGAGCAGGAAAGACCCCGCAGGCGGATGGTTGGATGATCGTTGAAAACAACTCGTAGTGCATTTCGTAAATGACTCAATTTTGGTCTCCCAAAATTTTTCAAACTTCTCTGATACACGGTGTTTAAGAACTCGTCCAGAAAAATTCACCAGGTACAATGAAGAAAAATCTTACTGTGGTGTTAAAGCGTGCCAAAATTAATTTAGTGCCTTGCTTGACTGCAATAGGTAGGGCCTCTGGAACGCCGTGTTCCGGAAAAATGAAGAATGAGCCCTCAGACGTTGCCAAAGTTCCTTCGACAAATCACGAATTTTCGGGAAAGCCCGTAAGTATTTTCTTCCAATTTTTCAGAGAATTTTTTTTCGTAATTTGATGTAAAATGACTGACAATTGCCTTGAAAAATTTCCCTCAATAAAAAACGAATTTACTGGGAAAATTTCAACGTGTTTCTTCAAATTTTTCAGACGATTTCGTCCGCAATTGATCTGAAATATCTGAAAATTTCAAGGAAAAATGAGCATAACTTCCCTTAAAAATTCAAGTTTTATTCGGGAAAACTTTACAACTCTCATACGGCGTTTTTCCGGAGAGTAGATAAGCTTGCTCCTTTTGTCGTTGCACGGCCCAAGAAACGACTTTTCGAGGGCGCGAAGCGTTCGGTGCGGGGTTGGGCCGGGTAGCGGTCAGGAGGCGCACCCCCTAGTTTTCTGATAAGCTCACACTTTCTAGCACGGTTTTATAATCGTTTATTCATACTATGTATCGGCTGCTCAGAATTATCCCGAAATTTTAGTGTGCCCTGTAGTCGACCGTGACGAAACACGAAACCGGGAAGGGAGGGGGGGGGGGGGGGGTCGCCGCCGCATGTGGCGTGTGGCGCAACAGCCGAGCGCAGCCCTTATCAGTACGGAACGCATAGTTGACAGGGGGGCGAGGGGGGCGGAGGTTCCCCCAAGTCCCTCAGGCTTCTCCGCTGCCATCTGTAGACCCCCCTCCCCCCAGATCCCGGTCACGCTGAGTCAGGATTTGTTCCCGGCACATTCGCCTTTTCAGTGGATGTTTATGTCTGTGTTCCACGCTTTTGGCGTTCATCTTAATTTATCAATTCTTGCAGGTGAATTTATCCTCAATTTAACGACTTCTTCAATTTTGATTCCTTTTGACTCTCCCCTCATCCTTCGTTTTCGGAGACCTTTTTGAAAGAAAATATTTTTCATTCTCTTGCTTAATCTTAGGTTCATGTTGTATTTTCTTCCTCTTGTGTACTTAATTCTCAATTCTAGGTTGCTCTGCCTAAAAAGTTAACTTGATTTGATTCCTCTCAACAGGCGAATCTTTCTAAAAATGCACTCTTATCATCTGCTTTTTTCCAAATTTTCTGTCCAACCTGTTTTCTGTCTCTTATCTATTGTGGCATGAGCCCTAATGTACATATTTTCCTACGGATCACAGGGTTTATGTCAAAATGTATATAGTTCTTTTTCATTTTACACGTCCAAATACTTTCATTCTATTCCCCTTATAAACTTAACTCTCAAATTCTAAATTGCTTTTTAAGTAAAAAATCAACTTGGTTCGATTCTCCATAGCAGGTTAATCTTCCTGAAAATGCTCTCTTACCAAATCTGCATTTTTCCAAATTCTATGCTCTAGGCACTAAATAGCACTTACAATGATGAGGGATTTGCCCTCTGTAGGTACGGAGCAAAAGAAATTACTTTACCATTTAGATCCATTTTTCTGTGGCTGCAAATGGTCAGATTCAATTCATAAGTTTTTCTGGTGTTCGTTCAAAATTGTTTGCTTATTCATCTTATTTTGATTCGCTTTTTGCAGTGTACCACAATGGGGAGAAAAGCAAGAACAATAACAACTAGCAGCAATCCCAAGGCTTTGAAATGGGGAAGTAATGTTCCTCTTGGCTTATTAGTGTGGGGAAAAGTCTCATCCTCACCATGGTGGCCAGGTAATTTCTTCTCACACTATTGCTTCAGTATCGCCTTATATACAGTGACATTTCTAAAACACGTACCTCGGTTTGGGATGTTGCATACTTCCTGACATTCTTTATTTTTCAAAGGAAAACCACTCATTGCCAAGTCTTGAAAGCTTCCGGGATTTTTTTCTCTGTGCAAAGAAATCTCAGTGAAAACTTCAAGGAATGATATTGATATGTTCTCCTTTAAAATAATAAAATGGGAGTAGAAATATTTAAACACTGCAAACGAGATGTATGGTCTTGTAGTTTTACCATTAACATACATCTAATTAAAGATTGTAGAGATGAGGGAAAGAATCTTTGCATTACTTCTACATCCGTAAAATTGAATATCCACAATCTTTAGGCTTGCCCTCTTTGCAGTTTGATCAGGAGAGGAATTTTTTCACATTAGGTACTTCGCTTTTTCCTTTTTTCTATCTTTAGTAAATATTTATGTGTTACCTTTTTTGCCCTTTAGGCATTGTTGTGAATCATGAAGACTGTGGAGTAAACCCTCCTGCAGTATCATCCGTTTGGGTTTTCTGGTTTGGGGACTACCGTGTTTCAGAGGTAAGATATATCCAACCAACACTTGTAAATGACATATCTAGTGGTTATTATATATTTAGGAACACCTACTTCTGGTTGAGGAATATAAAACTATCAAACGGAATTGGAGAACTGATATAATGCACTCATGAAGACTAACAACAGAATACTTGTAGATTTTTCATCTGTAGATATGCAGAGCTGCCCAGAAAATTATGCAGTTTCTTGGCAGTCATGTCTACTGCCATTCTAAAGAAAAACGCCGATTGAGCCTCCAAATTCTGCCGATTTTCCTTTGACAAATCACGAATTTTTGGAGAAATTTGTTATTATTTCTCTTCCGGTTTTGCAGAGAATGTTGTTCATAATTTGATCGTCAGTGTCTGAAACTTTCAAGGAAAAATACGCATACCTTTCTTCAAAAACAAGTATTTTCTGAAAAGAAATTTGGCAACATTCAAATGCTAATACAGCGGTTTTCCATGGCAGTCAAGTCTATCAACTCTTCATCTGAACTGAATTGCTGAAGCTAGTGAGTGCCAATGAAACCAGACCGAGATCCGTTCAGTCAAAAATTTTCTTCTGTCTAAAATTCAAAGTCGAGAAATAATATTTTGAACATGAAAATGGTGGTCAGCTTTTGTTCTTAACAATGTGTCTCATGGAGGAATAAAACTTAAAACCTCCTTTTCACGGTTCAAACTCAATGGGACTGTGCATTTCTGTTAAACTTTGTCTGTATCATCAACATAGGCTCTTTGCAAGGTGTGTGAACTTAAGTTTTTGTTACTGCTTTGTCAATAATAATTTTCCCAGGGCTTATTCATAATCTGACCTTTCTCTCTTTCCTCAGGTTCCTCTTTCTCGGCTCCAGCCTTTCGCAGAGAGTTTTGTGAAATTTTTTGACAAGAACAACAAAGGTGTCAGACTCAAAAATGGTGTACTAGAAGCTATTAAGGTTGGTGCCAAATTTTATCTACTGTTTTTCAGAATAATTTGTTCAAGTGAAGAACCGGATGGAAGAGGAAATGAAGAAAAATGGTTTCCATCAAGTGTCAGAAATCTCACGAGGGAAACGAATCACATAATGAGAAGTCTGGAAATCAATTCCAAAACAAGATACAGATGTTTACTATGAACTTTGGTTAAATTAAAAAGGTACAAATTACGTCATTTGTATGATTTATAGTTTCCATTTGAGGTGTTAAAGACGCTTGTTTAAATCTCAACTAGGAGCTGATATCCAAACTTCCCGTCCTATGAATTGTTTTCCATGTAAGATTCTGAAGAGGAAACATTTGGTGTTCTCTTCTATTTCAGACCTTTTCTTGTCTCTCATTCCTGAGCCAATATCATAGCAGTGATAGAGTACTGCATCTCAGTTAGATACTTCTATGAGGTAACTCACGTAACTCATCCTGCATATTTTTCAGTGAATTTGCCAAGCATTCAAACTTTCTTATTGAAATATTTTCACAAATGCAGCAATTTGAGTAATTTTAAAACCAATTCCCCATCTTATTATAATTTTATTTGTTCTTTTTTCTTCAATGCAGATTCATGCAGCACGCAGTGGAGAAACTGACAGTGAACTTTGGAACTTCTCAGATGCTGTTTCTTGGATATCTAGTATTCCTTTGCACATGTTGAAGTCCAAACACATTTCGTCAAGCGATTCGTTTGGTGAGAACTTATGATTCATGTATTTGTAATTTTGTATGTACAATTTTTGCAAATTGTTGAGTAAAAAAATACTGATGACCAAGCATCTTGAAATGAAGTATATTACAGCCAAATCTTTATACAGCAAAATTTAAGGGTGATAAGATTCAAGCTGCTTGAAGCAAAGTCTAAAAATAAGAAAGCTGCAGGAAAATGAGGTATTTGTACCATATTTTAATTCAGAAA
Organism: Bemisia tabaci; assembly: GCF_918797505.1. Lineage (NCBI taxonomy): Eukaryota > Metazoa > Arthropoda > Insecta > Hemiptera > Aleyrodidae > Bemisia > Bemisia tabaci. The sequence goes on from NC_092796.1 coordinate 60,484,649, forward strand.
TACCAGTCATGTAATAATTTTCTCACATCCAATGCTACTTATTGAAGGGAATGTCCCCCTGCCAAAGTTGAAAATTTTTGTCGGCCCCATCAAAAACAGATACAAAATCAAATGAATTCACATATTCATAAACCAAAATGAAATTGCTGCCACTGAGTGAAGAGGTTCAAACTAATGTTGGTAAGTCATCGGTACAGCTGAAGCACAGTGAAGCACCGATAAGGCGAATTTCTGCGAGTGGATTTAGTTAGTTTTGACTTATTGCTAACCTCTGGTACAATAAAACAAAAGTACCTTCGGGCGATGCGATGGTGCGCCTACATCATTTGGTTTTCATGATGGCAGCAATGACTACTACACGCTCTAAATATATTTTATATGATGTACCTGAGTGACGCACATCATTGTTTGTTCTCCTAAGGTTACAGTTGGCTGTTGAGCAACCTGAAACTCTTAAAAAACAAAAAGATATTGATTGTTTCTAATTTCCATGATTTTATTTAGATGATGACCTCCCTGAATTTGTCAACAGTAAAATTTTGAAAATTAAATTGACCAACTTAGAACTTACACGCGCAGAAAACAAACGCAAGAGTGAGGAAAGTGATGATGATGATGAGATATGCAAGTTCAACAAAAAGTTGAAGGCAAGTCAAGATAAAGTTGATGCAAGCAGAGAAGTTGCGTTTAAATCTTCAGGTTAGCCCTTAATTATGAGTAACAGTTTTTTTTTTTTTTTTTTTTTTTTTTTTTTTTTTTAAATTGATCCGTTTTCCCCATAATACAGTAAGGCTTTTAAACCAATGAAGTATCAATATGAGAAAACTCTTCCTTCTTCTTCAATTTTGATTTCAAAGATACAATAAAATATTGATTTAGGAAACGTTACCACTATCCTATCCAGATCCGAAATGGCCGACTTCATGCATTCCATTTTCTCATGCTTGTTGGCAACTGCATCTAATTTATTAAGGCCTAATATTAATGTATCAGATAGCAATGAAAGTCTTACTTTGAAATGTCTTAAAGTCAGTGCGAGGAAAATTTTCAATGTATCTCTCAAATATAATCGTCCACTTCTAATCAAATGTAATCTGCGTACGCCACCAGATTTTTGGTTGTTGACCATCTCGCTATGGCTCTTTTTATTTCTTTTTGTTTTCCCTTATTTTTACTTAAAGGGCAAAGGAAAGGAGTAAGCTGTAGTAGAAGGTGACAAAAGCCGTGGTAGTACTTGTATGTATTGTTAAAGTTTGAAATTTATTCCTTTTCTTTGCATTAAAGCAGTTATCTGCTTGTGCAGTCAAACAGATATCATGACTGCAGAGGATAAACATTAAACAAGAATTTTCTTTAGGAAAAAGCAATTTCTAACTTTTTGTTGAATGAAAAAATTCCTTCAATTGAATAAATGTTTCCCAATTGGGGCTGGTTTCACAATGAATATGCTGATCATAAACTTTTGAACTTATCCGTTTTGTTTCCTTGCTCTGATTATCTTCCTCTTTTTTCAGTTATTGAAAAAGTGAAGGGCAAGAAGTTAAAGCTAGAAAATATATGCCTTTGCTGTGTAAGAGAAAAAAGCAATCTAAATCATGAGCATCCATTTTTTGAAGGAAGAGTCTGCGATCAATGTTTTGTAAGTTTTTATCTATTCATTTCACTTTAATTTTTTCAGTATCTTCAGTACCAAAAATGCTTAAAATGAAACGAGCTAATAATATTTCAACTTTCACTCAAACTCACAGGAAAAATTTCACAAATGATTGCATGTGTATTATCAGCATACTACCCTCAGCCATGATCAGCCACTGAGGTTGCGACAGTTTACTTTGTTTCTACCTATACTGCTTTACTCCACCCCCCCCCCTAATTTTCCTACCAACATTTAAATTGACTATTTTAATGGAAATCGGAACACAGTATGGATTCTCACCCATGTATCATAAAAAAAAATCACCCACTTTAAGAATTTAGTTCGATGGGAAAACATTTCCATTTGTGAGCACAGAAACAAACTCTCCGATCTGTATGTTGTTCTGATGGTGGCAGGAGAAGTAGTAGAGGCGACAATAACGGCATGGATAGAAAGTCTAAAAACACGCATGGACATCTTGTATGGTAGTAGAGATTTAATAGTCTATGCATACAAGCCATTTACAATTTTCTCTAAACTTTGAGCTGGAGTAATTAGTTCCCTAGTTTTAAATTTTATTTGACGAAAGAGGAGTCGCATCAAGAAGACTTGTGCAAAAATTTTTTAGCAGAGATGCCAGTCAATCTATTTCTTTGCGCTCGTTCAAAGTCTCGTATGAAGGTATACTCTATGAAAAAATTTACTAATGTGTGTCTTTTTGTTCAGGAAGAAATCAAGGATACGGCTTTTGTAATAGGAGATGACAATGTCTATGTAAGTTACATTCAATATGATTTTTTCATTTATTGATTGTTTGGTTCCCAGTGCTAATTAGCTATAAGCATTAGAGAGGATAACCTAATTATCTGTATTGTATATCAGTAGCTTTATGCATTTCTTGATTGCAATGTTTGTAAATCTCTGCTTATATTTTGTTCTTTCCAGTATTTTGCTCTTTCCTAGAAAACCAATCAAAACGTACCCTTGCAATTTTGTTTGATTTATTTTAGAATAATAAGTGAAGAATATTCACAGGAAATTTTAATCAAAACTGTCGGTTACTTTTTTTTTTTTTTTTAAAAAAAAAGGAACCATGAGCAAAGACTTACAACGTTACAATCTGACATTTGCTCTTTTCTCTTTTATCCAATGATATTCATTTATTGATGAAGAACAAACAAGTTCATTAAACTCTCAACTATTGTAATAGTTTTGGAGATTGGTTGAATTTGAAAATATAGATATCATTATTGCTAATTTTTGACAGACCCTAAGTAGACCCTCTTTACGCCCTAGACAGGCCTCCAACTTCTTCAAAAGTATTGATACCTCAGCTTGACTCACTGTTCATTGTCAATATCAGAATCGATACTAAATATAGATACTTTCCCGAGAATTAACATCGCCACATCAGACTGTGTTTTTCATTACATTTTGAATAATGTCTCAAAGCTCAGTTTTTTTCACTCAACATGGATTTAATATTGTTTGTTTTCTTTCTTTCAGTACCACTGTGTTGTATGTGCGCAAAGAGGAGAAGTTCTTATTTGCGACAATCCATCCTGCAAAAAGTATGTTTAAACTTTTTTTTTTTTTCAATTTATAGATACCTATAAATTATAGATACCGAATAATTAAGGCTGAAGTGTAATTAGGAAAAAGTATTAAAAATTTATTTTCACTGCAGAAGTTGCCTAAAGTTGCTGCCCCACCTCCTTGACATCAAGTAATAGCAAAAATTGGGGGAACAGAATCATTATAAAAAATTTGTATGTTATCAAATGTATTTTAATTTTGACACAAATGATCAGATTGTGCGCTAACTTTTTTTTTCGTAAAAAAAACCATGCTGACAAACTATTTTCTGCTTTATTTTGTCCAGGGTTTATTGCAACACTTGTATTGAAGTTCTGTGTCCAAAAAAAGCTAGAGAAAGGATCGCTGAAATGAATCCATGGCTCTGCTTTTTGTGCTCAGGTTATGACAAACAACTCAATGGGTTCTTGAAGAAACGTGAAAACTTCTCTGCTCATGTAAGTGTGATATCTCTCATCATTCAATAGAAACGACTGTAAATTCAAACCATAGATTCTAAAAACTTATTTATGTTCGTCTTCCCTTTCTTACATATGGATAGACATGATTTAGGGAAGAAGAATCAAGTGACATAAACTCAATCAAGCGAAAAATAGGTCTGATGCCCCATTCCTCCATACAGCTCAATATAAAAACAAATTTCAACTCCTTTTGGATGCCAAATATTTCTTGACTCGAAATCCTTGGCAGGAGTAAATAGGTTTTTAGTAAAGTTAGAAACTCTGCTTAACTTAATTTTATTGAAAATAGCCTGTGGTTTCCTTTTTCTTAATGTTTTGCTCCATGAATGTCCTTTTTATATGATAGGCAAAGTTGCGTAGAAAGTAATGAAGGAACTTTCTTTTCTCAATGATTTCAGCTTGAGAATTAACATCGAGTGGTCTTGTATTAAGTAGGAAAATTTATGGTAGGGAATTAAGACAAAGTACTGATAAATAAAACCTTAGAGTACGCATTTCCAACACCATATGTTGGCTCTAACAACTTGTTTTACTTTTCAAAGCACTAATTTCACTTCTAATTTAGATTATTTTTTTTTTTAGGTTGCCAAAATGTACATTGAGCATCCAAAACCAGAGATAATTCCTAAATTTGAAAGACATCCCTTACGTGTTCTATCCTTATTCGATGGAATTGGGACAGGTTCGTAACAATTGATTTTTACTTCTCATTGAACTTCAAGAATGCAGAGGAAGATGCAATCTGTGAATAAATACTTTTAAAGCGCAATATTTTAAACCAGTGAGACCAAAAAAATTAAATTTGGGTTCACAATAATATTTTAAACAGCCTATTTTGTACTAATGCATGGAGCTAACTCTTTAGGAAAATAATGCTTTTTTCACTGTTTCAAGTAGGTATCTTTTTAGTGCATTTTACTTTGCTCTTTTTTGGTATAAACAAACTTGAAACTGTTGTAAATTTAGCAGTACAAACAAGAAAAAAACACACTAAAAAATGTGGCCCTAACTGTAAACAACAAAGTGGTAAAATAGTGCTGCGGGCCGATTATTGAAATCTGTAGACAAAACTATAGACAAAGAAGACTTAAGGAGTATAGAGCGATCCTATCGGTTGAAATGGGTGGTTCCTATAGACTAAGGGGGTAAATGGTGGACTAACAGGTCTCTCGTGGGTTGCCATTAGTTAGTCTATTACCTACGTCCTTTGTCCATCGCAACCACCCGCTTCCACCAATAGGATCCCTCCATAACCTTTTTGTCTTCTTTGTCTATTGCTTCGTCTATCAATTTCAATAAACAGCCCTCTGCACTGTGGGCCAGAGGTGCCGGTTGCGCGAGAATAATTGATATCTCGGCTGAATCCGAACGAAAATCACTAAATTTTGGCTTCCGGGGGTTTTTTGGGTCGCTAAACTCAAATTTGATATCAGATTTGTTCAAAAATTACAAGAAAAGTATGTTATGAGGATTTAAGCTAGTCCAGTGATGATTCCTTTTTCCGAGCAATCGCTCTGGGATTGGAAACCATTTTAACGCTGAAGAAACTTTCAAAAACAAAATTGAGAACATGAAAGTGACCAAGAAGAGTCTGAAAAACGATCTAATATTGTTAAAATTAGAAGAATAAAAGACGAGAATGTTCACAGAGGAACGCTTTATATGTTAATTTTTTTTTTGTCATTGTCTCCGCGTATTATTGGCTCTTGTGGGTTACCATGTTTAAATGAAAAGAATAATTTTGCAAAGTAATGCCCTGCATGGTTTAACGGTTCTATGTTTTGCTGTTGTAAGCTATCAAGTATCATGTTAGAGGATCAAAGAAGCATTCTATGAATTTTCTTTAGAGGCGCTAGGCATGAGAATGGACAACGTTTGCTTACAACGTTTATTGGAAATGACGGTCAGCTGAACAGTATCTTTTTACCACTCTAGCATTTGGTGCAACATTCTTGGACTTTAATAAATTCCGCCCAAATATTTACCAATTATCGGCTAAGCTCAAAATTCAGAAATTTAAATAATAATTTAAAAAAAGGAAAAAGAAAAAAAAAGTTTCATATTAAATCAGATCTGAATTCAAATATCCACGGACTTGCCATCGATTGAGCTAGTCAACAATAGCAGCTTCTAGTGCGACTGAAATCGTCAATACATTTGAGAAGCACGAAACCGTAGGCGAGTTGCTGTGATCGTCTGGTATGTGAAAGGACACAATTACATTTAGGAAACCTAACGTCATAAGTGAAGCAGCAGGAGGAAATTTGCCTTAAAGAAGGGTTAGTTCTGCATTAGTTGGAACAAACATATAACTGAAAAATTCCTCAGTTTCACCACTTTGCAGCATTTAAAAGCCCGAGGGAGAAAAACAAGGTTTCCAAGTAAGTAGCAGTTAAAGTTTGTCTGCACTATTGCGTATCTTGAGGGACGATCCACCTTAAACGCTTACATTATTAATAACGCAAATCATGGCTTGAAAGATTGACCCAATGCCCTTCAGAATATTACATTAGGAATTATCATCATTGAAAACTAAAGTAGTGTGGGTGGGGTTTTTTTTTACCCTCGAACTGTTTTCTGATATACTAAACAATTTCAGTTTTCATTTAAAGGCGCATTTTGTCCTGCTGCGTCACATATAATACCCGTATGGTAGTATTAAGAATTTCACTTGCGGAAAAGAAGAAAAATATGGAAGACAGAATGACGGACAGATTTATAATGCCGTCTCATCTAAGAACCTTTTTTGCACTTATAAAATACGAAAAAATGTGGCAACCATGGAAAAAGTGCGCACCCTCAGAAGCGTAGCAACTCAATTTAATAATATTATTACTATTCACTCGGAAAAATGTATTTACTGTACGATATTTAAGGTCATATATGTGAAACATGAACTTAATCCTATTTTTGATGAGTCGACTTTTTTTTAAAAAAATTTAAAAAATGGGTTTCCCGCAGTTTCCCGCAGCAAAACTGTGGTGCAAATGAATGTTGAGGATTTAAAGAAAAAGTATCTGGCCTTAAAATTATAAGGAAACTTAAAGAAAAAATTGCAGGAAGCTTTTTCGATGGAATTTTTAGGATTTACTAGGCACATTTTCTAAAACGCTTTTTGGACAGTGAAAAGTGCGCAATGGAAAAAGTGCATACATCAAATGAAAGCTCTTTCTTAGGAGAAGAAGTCCTCGTGAACAAAGTTTCATCCTGCGCAACCGCTGAGCCGTGATAAGGCCTTACACGGTTGCAGTTCAGGACGCGCTTCTATACATTATACGCGCAGTGTGAGAGGTACCCAAGTTCCCCCCTCCTATACATCGCTGCTGGGCGATTATTCGATGAAATTTTGATGAATCCTCATCCCTTAGAGAGGCACTTTAACGAATTCCTCATCATCAATACAATACTGGACACTCTCAAAAACGGTATTTTTCGCGTAAAACGGGCCTCCCTGGCCCACTGTGCTCTGGATCCAAACGATTTTGCGGAGAAAACTTTTTGGCCTTGCTTTCTCCGCAAAATATTTTGGACTAAGCACTATTCTACCACCTTAAGAGGTACATCAAGAGTCAAATTGGATCAAATTAGTGCTAGAAATAACCTGTACACGCATTTATATCTATTGAAAATGAACTTGATGTACTTTTGTTCCAGGATTGTGTGTTTTGAAGAAGCTGAAATTAAAAGTAGAGGTGTACTATGCAAGTGAGATCGAAGATGATGCCATCAATGTGACTACAATGAATCACGGCTCGGATGTGATTCATCTGGGGAAAGTAGAAGACCTAACCAATGCTGAACTTGCAAAACTGGGCCCAATTGATCTTCTGATTGGAGGATCACCTTGCAATGAATTAAGTGGAGTCAATCATGCCAGAAAGGGAATCTATGGTATGCACTTTTTATTTGTGTATAGCATGCATATAAAGAAATTATGAGCAGTAGAATTCAGTAGCAAATGACACAATTTATGGCTGATCGTGATTTTGTAATAAAGGAACCTTTATTAAATATTTTGCACTTTGCCTGTATTCAACAACTGCCCTTTTCTTCGGTTTCAAATACTCTTCCATTTTTCTCCTCTTCAAAGAGCCCGCCCCCCCCCCCCCCCCCCCCCCGCTGAAAAATGGTGTCCACCAGAAATCTGACCACCAGACAAGGTACGACTTGAAGCATTCTGATGTTTGTTTTCGCTTCAATATTTCACGTAGAACCTGATTTTTACAACAAAAATAACATACCTTATTTCCAAACCTAGATAATAACGTTTTCATTCAACATTGAGTAATGAAAAATTTGAATTTCTTGCTTACAAGAAAAGCACGAGTCCACTCGAATCAAAAGAAAAACACGAGTCCTCTCGAATCAAAAGAAAAACACAAGTCCTCTCGAATCAAATCATGCACTAAAACGATTCTGGTAGGCTTCTCAATCAAGCGGTGTTCCTTCCCTACCCTGTGTTGTTCTAAGTGTAAACAAAGTGCAACAGTTGAGCCGAAGCGGCGAGATAAAGGTTGTTCTATTTTTGTGCCGCTGAGACTGTAATGGTAATGTTTAGTGCACGATGTAACTCATGTAAATTATTAGATTCTCCATGAGCGGGAAGTTTGAATTTATGCATCAAAAAAGCGTATTAACGTATAACGCTCTTTTATCTTGGTTACGAACTACTTCCACCAATTTTCATTGTACAGATTGTGTCCTACTCAAAATTTTGCAGAGAAAATATTGATAACGCCTAAATTTGCCTTGAAATTCAACATAAAATACTGACCAAGATCCTCAGAGATTTCTTCTAGAGGGCAAACAAAACGATTTGCAGTAAAATTTGTTCAAATTCATCATGTCTTTGTTAAATTCATGGTTCAGTTACTATCGGCTCTCTTACTGTGCCTATCAATAAAATAAATCATCTATTTACTTCGTATTTCCTTTTGCTTTGAGCCTCTGGTGTCATCAGCCTTTGATGTTGCTCAACTAGTATTGATAATACTAATTGGAAATGTGTGGAAGACATTAAATGATTAAAGTCAGATCTTACCAATTCATCAATCCTCTCTTTTTTTCTGTTAATTTCTTGCTCCTCTTGTTCTTTCTCTTTGTCTTTAATAAGTTTACAGGATTTTAAAGCTCGCTTTTATTGAATTTTTTTTTTTTTAGATGCAACTGGTACTGGAGTCCTATTTTTTGACTTCTTCCGCATACTGCAATTCCTGAAGACAAACAATGATGGTCGTCATTTGTTTTGGTTGTTCGAGAATGTTACATCCATGCCAAAAGATTACAGAAAAGTGATTACACGGTAAGACTACGAATAATTAAGTCTGAGTAACACACTCTGACAAACGTTCAAACTTCTTTTGAAAAACCATTGGAAAACCCCCCTTCTGTGAAGAATTTGATTTTCTAAGTGCGCAACTAGTAGATGAACCTTAAGTCCTCCATCTAATTTTAGCTACTTTATACGAAGTTCCTCAATGAAAATAGTTTTTTCTCCTCTTTTATCTGAATTTTTTTGTAACTTCGAAATATTCCCCACAACAATGGTGCATTTCCAGGAAGAATTAGATTTTTCAGGAAAGTGGTCAAGGTCATTTTTGGTTTTTATGGCAAAAATTATTCTTTTCATCGTCCATTGCATTTCTGAGAAATTTTTCTGGTCTCTATAGTGGCTGAGTTTTTTTTTGCCAAATGACTTGCTTCCCTACACCATATTAAATTTGTCTGGCTGTTCTGTGTCTAAAAGGAAAGGTAAATGAAATTTCCAAGGCCATGGGTGTAAGTATCCAATGGGGTGTATCATTGTATTTAAAGGCGAAATCCATAATGACCTCTACTCCTTTTTATTATCGTCCGTTTTTCTGAAAATCAATGTTTTAAAAAAACCAATGTATTTTAGCAGACTTTCCTCAAGGGGTTTGGAGGTACCCATGTTGATTTTTGAGACCTCCGAATGGTAACCAAATGCACTATTAATGTGCATGTGATGTGTATGATAATGCAAATTGAAATGAACTATTTTTTCCCATATTTTTAAAACTGACCATACTCAAGGAGTTACCAACTCATGTGTGATTAAACGATGTACAAAATGCAATATACTTATTGAAACAGAACGCTTTGAAAAGTTTTGTAAAATTTTTGAAACTGAAATAAATTACCTCTGTTTATTAATTCAGTATCGGTAATCATTCTCATTTTATAATGTATTTTTTTTCCCCCTCCACACCTCTCTATTCAAAGATGTTCATCAAATATTCTGATCTTCATTTGTTTCAGATTTTTTGAGTGTGACCCTATTGTTGTGGATGCAAAATATTTTTCTGCTCAAAATAGATCCAGATTTTTCTGGGGAAACATCCCAAGTCTAAGAAAGGCTCAAGAAAGCGCTATGGATATAGAAAATTGCCCTGAGTTAAACAGTGTCTTGACAAAAAATTGCAGCCGAAAAGCTGTAGTCAAAAAAGTGTGCACCATAACCACCAATCCAAATTCCTTGCGGCAAGGTAAATATTCCAATTCCATAGCTCATGAATGACAAGAAAGAATGAAATAGGAGCATATTTAAATTGCGTAAAAAACAGCCAAGTCTTGCGTAATGCTCGGAAGTAAACATTTTTTTCAGTATCATCTATGCTGGTCTGAAAATTGGAATTATCTTCAAAAGATTGCGAAAAAAACTCTGCTGGAGGAGCAGATTTCAAGGGATATTAATTTCTACCTCTGACTTTCAACGATTAAATCAGAGGAATATGTATTTAGATAGATCAGTCCAATTTTTTTTTCCTGCCGAATTGTTTGCAGCCATTGGGGGATGTCATTGATGAACATTCATACAACTTACATAAAAAAATGTTTGCTTGCAGAGGCTCCTAACTGAGCATCTTCATTTTTGTTTCCTCCAATTTCACCATTTTTTCGTTAGTTTTACCTCGGAATTTCTCTTGAACAGATTATTTGCAATATGGCTAGTGAAAATACTTTTATTCGACAAAAAAGGAGGTTTCTTCAAAGATGAGAGTCACACACTGCGAGGCAAAATCTGTGGCTGAAAATGCGACTTTTGGGACTTTTTCACCATGATGCATGAGAGGAATAGTAAAAGCTTGGTTTAATAAATTGGACTTCATTTTGCAATCAGGAACTACAATATCTGGCTCTATTCAGAAACAACATATGTACTGATAGTCTTCCCATGCAAATAGATGATTCTGTGGAAGAGCCAGAAATAATAGTTCCTTGTCACCAAATGTGGTCCAGTTGGTTAAAAAAGTTTGTAAAAAAAATCAGTCTGATCGGAGGCGGCAGGTTTGTGCGTTTTCCTGCACTAAAGAAATTCAAGATTTCTAGATTAGTTTGCAAAATATCTATCTTGTTTTTAATGAGCTTTGAATGAGCATCTTCTGATATCATTTTATTTTTGCAGGGAAGGAAGCATCAATGCCAGTACTCATGAATGGCAAAGGTGACACTTTGTGGGCGACAGAGATGGAAGAGCTTTTTGGTTTTCCGCGGCATTACACAGATGCTGGAAACCTTCAGCCATCCAGAAGACTCCGTTTACTCGGCAAATCCTGGTCAATTCCTGTTTTGTGCCACATTCTCAAACCTTTGACTATGTTGTACCCATCCACTGAAGCAGAAATTGCTTGAGTTTATTTAATTTTTGTCAATGTATGATCTCAAATGTTTGATAATGATGTTTGTTGTTTTTTGTTTGTATGTTCTTTTTCTTAAGTTTAAATTTGTGAGCATGCAACTTGTAAATCTTAAAATTAAATTTAGTTCTAAGTGAAGAAATCTATCAAACTATGTTTGCTCCTTCAGCATATGGAGTGTTAAGTCATTTACACTCAAGTCATTTTTTTCGTGTCTAATTGTAAAATATTTTTGTAGACAATACTGTGTTCCCAAGTAGTGTTAGTCCTTTCCAGTTAACTTCTATTTTTTCTGCAACCAGTTGCATGAAGGTTTAATTCTCGTGCCTTTTTAATTGGTGAACATTTTTATAGATCAGCTCAGTTTGAGTAAGACTTAATTTTTTTACCGAGAACTAAGATTTTTAGGATAAACAAATAGAATGGAAGTAGACGCTCTGCAGGATTAAACGTTTTAGCATTTTTGTTAAATAATTATTAAAGCTAAATATAATTATAGCCACCAACGTTTTGGTTCTAGCATGAGGATAAATTAATATTCAATGCATTCTCATAATTAAATTGAATCTGTTCGTTCACCTAAACTTTTACAGTATTTGTGCAAGCATTTTCATCATGAAATTGCATTTTCTTTCTCACTAAAATTTTTTACTGATGATATGAATGACACTGATCTGTTATTGCATGAGAAATGTATTATTATTTCTTTGAATCTGTCATTTTTTAGTAATGGTGCTCTTCTCTCTTTAGATATTTTTACTGGTCTCAGTAAAGATCACCACACCCTTCCACATATTGAGAATAATAGTGCCTATTTCAGCAAATGAACAATAATGTTCTTGTTCCCTGAGCATGCCATATTTTGTTCTCTAAAACGAGATAAATATATCAATCAAAGTATCCAAGAATTCTGTGGCTCTTTTGTACTGCCTCAGATAATATATCTCTGTTAAATGTTTTTTAACTTTATATTTTTGACAAGTAATAGAATTATGTGCCTTAAATGCCATGCTCTCTATGTTACTTCATAATTTTTACTCATTTACGAATGTCATGATTATCTTATTATTTCATATTTACTGCATACAGAATGGTTAGAGCCATCCTTGATCCAAGTGGGAAGAATTAATTGTTACACATGAAAAATGATTGCATTATTATCATAATGCAATCATATGAAAGGTCTGATTAATTAATTATAATTAAGTTTTCGCATTATGGTATTACCACTCACTCTATTGCAGTTTACACGTATAATAAATTACAATTATTTTTACTGCTTTAACAATTTCAAATTTCTCTAACTTTGATAAAAAAAAAAAAATTCTTCTCATTGCATTTGTGTGAAATTCAAACGTTGCTGTCATTAATCACATACTTTTTGTCTTTGATATTTATGTAAACATTTGAGGATTTCACTTTTATATGCTCTGGAAAACGGGACGTCTTGTCAATGTATTCGATAGTGAAACTCCCTAACAATGCACCTCGATTTGCGACACTGTAGACTTCCTGTCACACTTTATTTTTTAAATGGAGAACTTTTCGATGTCAGTCCTTAAAATTCTCTGTGATTTTTCTTCTCTGGGCGCAGCAAATTCTGAACAAAACTTTAGGGAATGATTTAAATTTGCTCCCCCCTAGTAAAATAAAATAGAAGCAAAAATAGAAAGATTTAGAACGAGGTACGTGGTTTGGGAGTTTCACCGTCGAATTTTTATCACATATATTGCATTCTGTTTGGTGAACTCCTGAAATATTTGTGTTGTTGGATACATGACGATGATTTGAATGAGTTCGTTTTTTAATTTTGTTGACGCTTTTATTGAGTTTTTCCGGAACAATATTGTTTGTAGAAAAGGCTTTGGAGTAATTTACGTTTTCTGAACATTTAGATACCTTTCTTCTCCTCAGACTAAAATAATTGAGACTCACAAATAGATCATATTTAGCAAAAGGGAACCAGCGCGAATGCAATGTTGTAAAAATGTTGCTTCTTCATAATTTTTTAAAATATCTCCCAGAATAGCAAATGGTTTTTGCTTCTTACGAAAAGATTGTGAATTCTTAAGGAAAATAACTGTATAAATTTTATTACTATGCATACATTAAGTGTTTTTAAAAGTAAAGAAGAAGTTGCACGATTTTGAAAACACTGTAATCGCGCTGGTTCCTTTTTGCTAATTGCGATCCAAATATTACTATCTAAGGTGTTAAGATTTTCTCGTTGTTTTTTGTGAGACGCATTGTTTTCATGCTTTTTAAGAATTTTATTCCCTTTGTATCCAGGATAACCGTTTGCCCTGGCTATTTCTTGGATTATAGCTATCTCTTGCTGTCTATTTCTGTAGCTCAAAGGTATTGAAAATGCTCCATGCACCATTGCATGTACGTGTAAGGCTGCTTGTTTATGATTCCTAAGGCTGTTAGAGTTGTTAGGTACTATAGTATTAGTGGTAGTAGGTTTATGATATCAATTTGGTTATTTATTGTCTTGCCCTATTTTTTGGTGGGGTCCTTTTCTATTTCTACCATATTGTTACCAGTTATTCATCATCAACTTATGTATCAACTTCTTTATTCTCTATTAGGAGAATCAGCATTACTTTGATCTACATCTACAATTTTGAGGTTGTTGTCAGCTATTTTTTTCTTAGTTTGTTAATACATGTGATAAGCAATTTTGCAGCCCTGTTATGCTTCAAGGACTTATTAAGATGATCATTTTTTGTTAAAATTTTATCACAGTCATTGACTACCTAACATGCTTTTTACTTCCTGTTGATCCTGGGAATTGATACCAGAGGTAGACTTTTCTGTATGTAGCAGTAAGTTTACATTGCTAATTGTCAGGTGTGAAGTCAACTTATGTGAGTTTTTAAGGACACTCTTCTCTTCACTTGTTAACTTAATTTTTGTCATATTGACAAATCTAGGGGCGAATTGGAATTCCATTCTGTGTGATACTATCCATGTAGGATGTAATATATTTTTTTCTTTCGGTTAGACTTTTAACTTCCTCATGGTATTCTAATTCTTAATTTTTTTAATTTTCTAACATTGTCTCCCAAGCATAAGTAAGTACCCCTTTGCTTACCTGTAGAATATGTCTAACAGTTAATTTTTTCCGCACTGTTGAATATTATGTAAGATCGAATGTACCGAAGGATGTATGTGTCTCACATGATTTTTCTGAGTTCCCACGCCCAGAAAAAAAGTGAGAAATTACCTATTTTCAGGCACATTTTTTTGTTTTTTCTCTCAGGTTTTTTTGTTCAAAACTTTCAAATAAAATTTAATTTTTTACTTGTGTTCTAAATTTATAATGTTCTTATTTTCCTCTCTTTATGCCAGAATGTTTGTGACTTAAGCTTTAATGGTGTACTTAACAGGAAAAAAGGACCATACAATAAAAAAGATGATTACAAAATTAAATTTATGAACGCCTGAGCTAATCTCCGCACTTCCTCATGCAGGCTGCCTCCGTAATGATCATCATGAAAGTTATTGGCAAATATTTTTACATGAATTTTATATACCTACTCGCAACAAAATTTCTTGAAATCTATTCTTGGTTAAAGGTAGTAAAGGTTTAATAATGTTTAATAATTCCTTTGTGTTGTATACTAAATTTGTAGCTCTCGCTTTTCTTCTTAAAGTGGACTTCAAAGTTGATTGAATCCTGATTAAAATTCTGCCAAGCCTGAAAATTTGTAGCGCGGTATATTTTATTTTGCTTTCGAACTTAGTTTATGATTTAGTTTCTGTTGAAAAGTGTTTCGAGAATCCCCCATAAAAAGACCATAAAATCAGGGCCGGATTTACCTACCTACTTGCCGCCCATGAGCCGCCTGTATTTTGCCGCCCCCTTCTCATTCGTTTTGAAACATCAATAAAAACCATAAGTGAACGTGCCAGCGGGGGTGGGGTGCATAAGACACGTTTACTCGTGTTGGACACATTTTTTGGGAAAGCCCTGTCAACACTACTAGCAAAAATTCACCGAATACTTGGCGCGAACGTGAAGTTTCGTAAACCTATCTGTGCGTGGACAAGGCCTTCCATTCATAAGAAAAGAACGAAAAAATTATGGAAGAACACACATAAATGTGGTTTAATGATTTTAACTTCCGCCGCCGCGCCGCGCAGACCGCACCGTGTTTGGCGCAATGCGTGAAGTATTCCGACAGTTTTGTAGGCGTTATGAGTTTCACGCCGACCGCTGCTGAACGCACTGTGCGTTTGACGCAATGCGTGAAGTATTCACGCAGTCTTGTAGGCGCTATGCGTTTCATGCTGACCGCACTGTGTTTGGCGTAATGCATGAAATATTCATGCATTCTTGTGGGCGCTATCCGTTTCACGCTGACCGCAGCGACCGCACTGTGTTCGATGCAATGCGTGAAGTATTCGTGCAGTCTTGTAGGATGTAGGCGCTAATATGTGTGACATGCCGATCGCCGCGCCAAGGGCTTCTCCTTTTCATCTCAAGTCCTCGTCATTATTTCTCTCTCAGTCGCGCCGTTTCTGGCCAAATTGCGTGTTTGGTCTCTCTCTTAACTCGACGACTAATTAAAGGTGCTGTCTCTTGTATCACCGAAAGACGACAAACTTAGAAATTACTATACTCTCAGGAAATGAGAGATTTTGTTTGTAATTTTTTTCTAAATCCGATTCTTTTTTATACCTACATTTAAAAAAATTGCAAAATTTGCCGCCTCCGAGATTAGCCGCTATGGGCCGCGGCCCATGTGGCCACCCCCTTAATCCGGTCCTGCATAAAATACGACTCTCCATTGGTAACAATTATAATTAAGGAGCTAAAATGTTTTTCAACGTGTATTATACGATTGTTTTCAATTTGCCTTCAGCTGCATCCACAGCACTTGTCGTCACGAATATGTTGTGCGTGCTGATCTCAGCCCATTACATACTTGACTCTCTGAAGGCGTTAAATGTGTGAAAGTAGAGCACCCTGTTGGAGAACAACAAAGGTGAGATTGAATGAATTGCTTAATCCCTATTTCGTCCATCCTCCGACGGATCACGCTACTTGCGCACATAAACGCCTTCAGAGAGTCGAGTATTTATTTAATGAGCTAAAATCAGCACGCACAACATATTCGAAACATCAATTGCTGCAGACGCAGCTGAATGCGAATTGCTTTCGCACGTGAAACGCCCTCAGAGAGTTAAGCATGTAATGAGCTGAAATCAGCACGCACAACATATTCGTAACAACAATTATTGTATTTAGCGAATAGGTGGTTTTTATACGAGGATTAAGAATAAACAAGTGGTTAGAAATGAAAACAAAATAATATGAACTAGGTATGCAAAACGATAATCCGGGTATCGGAACTTGGCTGCGTTTGAAAACGCCTTCAAATGCGGCGTGATACCTCACGCATTCCGGAGAGTTCAAATAGTTGTATCATTGCGCCGTAAGAATGTGACGGAAGATTAAAATGGAAATAGCCTTATGCACGCGGGGTTTGTCGATTTCCTTCGACATTTTTGCAGTGGTGAATGCATAGCTGAATTGCGCTCCAGCTAGAATTGTATTTAGCAAATGGATGGTTTTATACGAGAATTAAAAATAAACAAGTGGTACGGAATGTAACAAAATAATCAAGCCCGGAATTAGGGCGTGTGCAGGGCGTGCGGCGCACACGGGCGCCAGCCTTTGGGGGGCGCCACGAAAGAAGAAGAGAGGAAAAAAAAGGGGAAGAAAGTACAAGGGGAAAAAAGGAAAAGGAAACAAGGTTGAGCAGTGAAAGCAAGGCATAAGGGGGGAAATGGAAGGAAAAAGGAGGCAAGAAAAGTGAAAAGAGAGTCCGCGAGAAAGGGGGGGGGGCATAAAAACCATAGACAAAATATAAAGAGAATTGCCGTCTAAAGGTAAATTTTCAGGACAAAAACTCCACCTGGTCCATAGACGGTCAGGCGCCCCTTGACCCTAAATTTGCGGCTGTACAGAAATACAAGAGTAGGCATGTAGTAAGGGGGCGCCATAAATCCATCGAACAGGAGCCGACATAGCATTTTAGGCCACGTCCGCCATCTTGGATTTGAGAATTTTCAAAAATCGACTAAAAATTCGAGTTTCCCGTCGAAAAGTACCCCTGATCCCGCGGTTCACAAAGCTCTAACGAACAGAAACGGAGGCCAGAACCGGGGCTCATTTTAGGCCACATCCAACATTTTGGAGTTGAGAATTTTAAAAAGTTGACTAAAAATTCGAGTTTTCCGTTGAAAAATACCGTGTGATACCGCGTTTCACAAGACTCGAACAAACAGAAACCGAGATAGCATTTTAGCCCACGTCCGCCATCTTGAATTTGAGAATTTTAAAAAATGGACTAAAAATTCGAGTTTCCTGTCGAAAAATACCTCCTGACACCGAATTTCAGAAAAATCCATCGAACAGGGGCCGAGATAGCATTTTAAGCCATTTCGGATTTTCGAATTTTGAATTTTTTGAATTTTGACAGATTTTGATTTAAAACGCGTGATCCCAAAATCGAAGCTCAGATTCGGATTCCTCGTAAAAAATCGATGCGATTTCATGTATCATACCCTGACACCGAATTTCAGGAAAATCCATCGAACAGGAGCCGAGATGGCATTTTAAGCCACTCCAGTCATTTCGGATTTTCGAAGTTGGAAAATTTGACTTAAAACGCGTGATACCCAAAATCGAAGTTCAGATTCGGATTCCTCGTTAAAAATTGATACAATTTCATGTATCATACCCGAGCATAGCGTGAAGGAAAGAGACGTAACGTAGACATACTGATTCGAGCATATGAATCCAACGTGGCAACATGGGTAGTGCTCAGTGGGTCAGCGGAGGAGGAAGAATAAGAATTTATCGTGAGCGAATTCCTCGCGACGAAACCGAACGCTTAGCCGGCGCTAAGCGGCGCCTCCCCGTTCGGTTTCACTCGGGCGACAGGCGGCGGCGTAGTTCAAACGGGTAGTACGACAGAATCTATACACGTCGTTAAACCTTTTTCCTTCACGCTATTCTAACATAAGATACATGAAATCTCATCAATTTTTCACGAGAAATCCGAATCTGAGCTTAGATTTTGGATATTACGCGTTTTAATCTATTTAAAATCGTAGGAGAAATTACAGAATTGTCCTTGAAAATTGATCACACATTAGTGTTTTTTTACGTCATTAAACCTCTTTCCTTCACGCTATTCTAACATATGATGCATAAAATCTCATCAATTTTTCACGAGGAATCCGAATCTGAGCTTAGATTTTGGATATTACGCGTTTTAATCTATTTAAAATCGTTGGAGAAATTACAGAATTGTCCTTGAAAATTGATCACACATTAGTGATTTTTTACCCCGTTTTTCTTCTACGTTCACGTAATGAAATTAGATCAACAGTTGACTCATCGACTAGTCTAGCCTAACCCCCCAGAATCGGTCTAAAGGGCGAACGATTTTATCAGATATGATGTGCGGTCCTAGTTTCCGGGCAATTGCGGTTTGATGGAAGCTGCGATGAGGAGAAACGGAAGATATGCGAAACTCGGGCGGATATTAAGTGAGAAACCAGGTAGGGGAAAGGCTTTCTTCCCGAAAAGTTAGTGCTCGGGCCAACTTACATGGTCACTGGAGCATTGTATAGCAGGTTGTGGGAAACTATTTTTTTGCAGCAACAACCAATTGGATCGCATTTTGCAAAAAGGAACTAAGAGCATTTCAATGTTGCTAGGATTGTGCAACTTAGGTACATTCTTTGCAAAAAGTAAACTTTGCGACGGTAATTTTCGTCTTGAATTCATAGTTTATTGGGAGTAGAGGTGAAACTAGTTTAGATGACCGTTTATGTTTGCAAGGTTAGCGACATTGGAATGTTCTTAAATAATATGAACTATGCAAAACCATAATCCGGGTATCGGAACTGGGCTGTTTTGAAAACGCCTTCAAATGCGGCGTGATACCTCACGCATTCCAGAGAGTTCAGATAGTTATATCCAGGCCCGCCACATCCCATCTCGGGCCCTGGTACCAATTTTCTGGCTCGGCCCCTAGCACGGGGGGGGGGGGGGGTCCGGGGGCCTCTCCTGGGAAATTTTTGAAATTTTAAATCTATTTGGACGCATTATGAAGCTCTTATGATGGAGATTTTCCATCAATTTCTGCAGAATAATTTACGCCTTTTTGTTTACTTTCAGCACCAAAAACTTTCGAATTGTTGCATTCAAAACATCTATACATTTTTTTTTGAGGGGGCAGATGATAATTTTCAATTCTATGGGGAGCCGGGCCCCCTGGACTCCCTTTTCGTACGTCTATGGCAAGGGAGTTAAGCCATTGAAGTCGAGGATGCCAGAAAGGAGCCTCTTAGCATCCGACAACGGAAGAAAATGAAACACAGTTACTAATAATATCATTCTACATATACTCAAAATCTTGAAAATCTCTAAAAAAGTAAGAAAAATTTTATAGTGCCCTAGCGTGTTTTTGAAACTTTATTCACCTTTTGCGGAATTTTTAGGGTAATTTTTTCACTTTTTCCCTACGAGACAAGGGTTACACATGAATTCGTTGTATCATTGCGCCGTAAAAATGTGAAGGAAGATTAAAATGGAAATAGCCTCATGCACGCTGGGCTTGTCGATTTCCTTTTATACGATGATTAGGAATAAACAAGTGGTTAGAAATGAAAACAAAATAATATGAACCATGCAAAACGATAATCCGGGTATCAGAACTTGGCTGTGTTTGAAAACGCCTTCAAATGCGGCGTGATACCTCACGCATTCCGGGAGAGTTCAAATAGTTGTATGATTGAGCCGTAAGAATGTGACGGAATATTACAGTTGAAATAGCCTTCATGCACGCTGGGCTTGTCGATTTCCTTCGACATTTTTGCAGTTGTGAATGCATAGCTGAATTGCGCTCCAGCTAGAATTGAGGAGCATTCTGGAAAAGGGCACATACGCGTATGTGCCTTTTTTCCGGAAATGCAGAAACGGATTCTTCGCATCTTAATGTACCAATGTCCCGAGTTTCAGCTTAATTGATCAATTTTTGGAGCTAAGAGACCAAGTTTTGTGAGGCTAAGTCAGTCGTATTTCATCTATTTGCCCCTGGGTACGGTCGCCGCGACGCGACGTTGAGGAGATAGCGCGCAGGGCGCAGGCAGGCAGGCAGGTGATGGGTACTGATATAAGTGAGGATCCCTCACTACAGATGCATCGCACTGATTCTACTAATGAATGCAATATCATCGGGTTGCAGTGATTGTCTACGCGTTGCACCGGTGACACGTGAAATTTTGTAATTATTAATGATTCAATTTTTAATGGTCTCTTGTGGGTTTGAATTTTTCGTTTTTTTCGCGTGTTTTGCTGTCTTTTTTATTAACGATGATCAAAAATGATCCACCCGCACGTTCGCGATCGAAATTATGATTTATTTTCGTTTGGAAACTCGTTAAAGTCTTGAAAATTTAGCTTTGAAAGCCAAAACCTATAACCACCGGTCCATTTCCGGAAAAAGGGCACATAACGGAAAATTTTAAAAAATTCCTCCCACAACACGGAAAGAAGTGTAAGTTTTACCAATGGTCGTTATTCATTCTAGGGTGTATGAACGTTGATATGAGTGCCCCAGTTCCGATGTATGTCATCATCAGTGCCCAGAAAGTAGGAATGAAAACTTCAAATGAGTTTTTCTCACAACTTGTTTTTTCGGTATGTGCCCTTTTTCCGGAAAGCTCCTCAATTGCTGCAGACGCATCAGAAGGCGAATCGTTCAGTTAAGAAAAAAAAGAGTATGATAGATGGTCTGAATGTAAGGAGGTATGTAACGGTAAATGGTAATGTAACGAGGGTATGTATTCAATCGACATGAATCAAACGAAAAATAAAAACGTGAGCCAATCAACGCCAACTCAGTGGACACATAAAGAAAGAAAGCGGATCAAAATCAGTAGAAAACTTGCATTTCCTTTGAAAATTTCAAATTTCGATCAGCCAAGATTTGGATTTTTCGCGATTTTAAATCCGCACGTGCCATAGACTCATCCCCTGCAAACCGTTTTTGGGTAATTTTTGTCGCATTTTTTTTGCTTCCAGACCACTGTGCTAACGTATATATGCGTTTAAAAAAAAAAAAAAAAAAAAAAAAAAAAAAAAAATTGCAACCCACCTTAATCTCGAGAAACCACAGTTTCATTATTTTTGATTCGGCACTTATCTTGCCATCTACAATACATAAAACTGCGGTAGACGGGGATAGAAGGGGCGTGATATTATTTTTGATTCGAGCAATTCCGCGGGTTTGCGATGCAATAAATTATAGGTCAAACTTTTGGCGAGTGATGTATCAAGAGTTGCCATCAAATTCCGAGGCAAAGAAGCACCATGATAAATTACGATTGAAGAAAAAATAGGAGAGACGGGAAGAGGACGAGGAGAGCGACAAGGAAGATGAAGAGAGTTGATAGGTCGTTGAAATAGAGGGACACGTGTTGCAAAGTTCAGGAATTGAAGGGACACGGAGCAACAGGGCCAGATTTCCTTTGAAAATACAAACATACTAGCCGGTTTCACCCAATTTTTTTGCGCGTAAGAACATAGGCGGATCCAGACACCTCGAGCGAGAGAGGCGGGAGGCGGGGGGGGGGGGGAGCTTCTCCCAGAAAATTTTCCAAATGTTCAAGCATCTAACATGTTTGAGTCAATTTCGTTATGAATAATTACCAAATGTGTGCCTCTTTCCTTCTTATTTCCTCCGTGTCTTATTCCTTCTTTCTTTCTACCCCTATTCTGCTTCATTTTTCTCGGGTGAGCGGGGGGGGGGGAGCACAAGCCCCATGTACTATACACCCCCCCCCCCTCCCGGATCCGCCTATATGTTGGAGGTAAGAATTAAAGGACGCTGAGTGGTGCGTATAGTGTGTATACCGCGTGAGATAAAGGGAGAGAAATTCGAAATTTTCCGGACTCTCAGAGAATCGCTTGATGTAAAACGGGATGGCAACCTGGAATTTGGCGGACATTGAGGGGTTCCTGGAGGGAGAGGGGCGTCCAATAAGTTTAAAGACGCTCCATGGTGCGCGCTGATCCCTATCTCACGGGTTAAATTCGAGAACAAAGAGGCCTCTTTGACGCCGCCAAACGCTGAGACTTGCCAAACCCGAGTCTTCTTAAATAAACTTAATGCAGTTATTACTTAGTTTAATTTTTAGTTTTATTCCGTTTGCAGTACAGATTGAGTGCGTACACACGTGCTCCCGATGAAACCGAAACTCAAAACCTTGTTGAATAGGTTACAATAATTGAGGGGCTTGCTTGCCAAAGAATTTACGTATAACTCCAGGTACTTGCAGCAAATCGTGTCTATACGGAAAAGAAGAGGTCGGGACCAAACTTGGGCATTTTCAATTACTTGTGGTAATACTCCATTAAATTCGGTTACTAACCCAAATGTTGCGATACTACCATAATTAATTGAAAATGCCCATAACAACTTGGGGTAGAACCTACCGCAATTTTAGGGGATGACCCCTAACACTTTCTTTCCGTGCTCAAATCCTAAATTCATTCAATTCTTTGCCAGTGATTGGATTATCTCATTATAGCCGACATTGCTTGCAAGAGAATAATACGCCATCATAATTACAACATTAGCACTACACTCTCAGTGCTTGATCAGTTCGTTTCAATACCCTGATGAGCGACCTGAAAGATCAGGGCGACCCTGCACCATATGGATTGAAGTATTAAGCGATGCTCATTTGATTCAAGCGTATTGCGGTGTCATTCTACCTTATATTTCGTGCTCATCAAGGAATGCACGAAATATACAAGTAAGCAAGGAGCACGAGATATTAGGTACAGTTACACCCATGCAGTAATACAATGTACTTTAGTCAAATGAACTTTGCGACCTGGTCAGGACCAGTTCGCCTTCAATGACGTGATAGGCAATGTGAGCGGCATAAGAGCAGTAATAGTTGCTTGCAGTCGTTTGGTTACGTTTATCTCCGCTCAATTGTAGCATCGAACCGACTAATATTATCCTGCACAAAGTGTTTTGCACCCATTCTGACCAGCTCACCTTCAATGTCGTGATAGGCAATGTGAGCGGCACAAGAACAGTAATGAGTGCTTTTAGCAGTTTTTGCAGAGTTTGGTCGGGAAATCGGGGTTTTAAAATTTTGACGTAAAACTCTCTTAAATGTTCTGAAGAGAGAGTTTTGAGCTGCTTTTCATTTTTATACCGACAGAGGGTGTAAATATGCATCGTAATCTGGCGTTTTCGTGCCTTGAACACGACAGTTTAAAATTTAAGTAGCTTTTCATTGCAATACCGGGTTCTAAGCTGCAAACTTCAAATCGCCATTATTAAGGTTTGGTTTGACACTTTACGTTGTTTATTTGTCAAAAAATTATCGTGGGACGACTCCTACACACTACGCCCCTCAATTTTGATATCTCGTGGACTAAAGCTTCTATTCTCGTGAACGGCCAAAAAGCGAAATTACATATCTCCATCTGAGACGTTGCAGACTTCTCGTCATATTTTGTTTTATTTAGAAAACTAGTCAATGTAATTTCTTGAATATTTCCTTGATTTTTCTTCTCAATTAGCTAAGAATACTCTTTAAAAATTTCAAGCTTTAGAGTTTGCTTGTTTCTCCCAGAAAAAATAACAAAGGAGCGGAAATTTTGAATTTTGAATGGAGATATGTGGTTTCGCTCTTCAACCATCGATTTAGCGATAGAGGGAAATTTAAATTAACGGAGAGGTGTATTGAAATCGAACTGAGGAACACGCGAGGGTTGGTGTTGAATTTCAAACGCAGAACGAATGAAATGAAAAGCAAAAACAGGGAAAAAAGGAAGTAGTAGTAGTAGTAGTAGTAGAAGTAGTAGTAGTAGTAGTAGTAGTAGTAGTAGTAGTAGTAGTAGTAGTAGTAGTAGTAGTAGTAGTAGTAGTAGTCGAAGTAGTAGTAGTAGTAGTAGTAGTAGTGGTAGTGGTAATGGTGGTGGTGGTGTCACAAGTGTATTTTCAAGAGGTGTTTTAACATCGGAGGCCTTTTACACCTGAAAAAAAAGAAAAGAAAAGAGGAAAAAAGAGGAAATAACAGAATAAGAGAGAATCCGCCAAAAAATACACCAACTTTCTCGGAGGAATCGGTCATTTCCCTTCGATCGGACGACGTCGCCCGTTTTTGATCTGCATGAGTGCAGTTTGCGAAAAAGTGGGCAGAATAAATCCGACGTTGCAAAGCCCCCCGGCCCCCGTTGGCCGCCCCCCTCATGGTGGCGAAAGGACGCGCCGTCGTCGGTGCGCACTCCAGTGGGACGAAGTAGGAAAAGATTAAAGATTAAAAGGGACTGGGATCAAATTGGGAGAGGAGCAAATAAGACATGAAAACAGTTAATGAAGAGCTATTGTGACGACAGGCTTCTCTCCTAATTGCCGAGCGCAACATTTATCTTTCACGGGTCGTCAAACGGGCCTAGCCGACAGGAGCGACTCCCGCTCCCTCCACCTTTTATTTATGGCCACCGCCGCTTATTTCTGGACGATAAGGGTTAAATCTTTTTACAATTATTCAAACCCACCAGATATTAATTGATAATTATCATCCGGCTCGGACTGGAGGCAACAGTCACAACACTCCGTCTCCTCCGAGAGAAACTGTCGCCACGGTAACAACCATCTTGTCCTTATTGTGCTTTCACGCTCAATTTCCTCGAGGGGTGAATTCCCCTTGTCAGCTTCCCTTGACGCAACTGTTAAGATTGACGAACATTATCTCACGCAATCTGAGGAAAAAACTTTTTTTTTTTTTTTTTTTTGAAAACAAATAAATGTATATTACACACCTCTATGTGGGAAATATACTTTTTTTCTTCTTTTTTAATGCGTTCATTAGCAAATCACAAATTGGAACTAGGAGTGTGACAGTCTCCTATCCAAAAGGGCTGGCGTTCACACACTAAACAACATAAAAACAGAACAAGTTAATTTAATAGACAGATCAAAATAAAACCTCTAAGTGTCGCACTCTCAATTAGGAGAGAGAAAGGAATATGCTAATTTACTTCTGGTGCGTGCCCAACCTACAGTGTCCATTTCTTAGAACTACTGCAGCTGACAGCAGGGCGAAATCAATAACATTTTCAAATAATGGGCCTATTGCAAACTTTTGCTAGGGCAGAAATAAGAGTTGTTTCTTATAGAAAATGGCCAAAAAACCACGATGAGCGCATCAGCAAAGTCTGAGATGCTTTCCTAACTTCACAATCTGCGCAAGAACTTAGCGTTTTTTTGAGCTTCCCCCTCAAAAACGATACTACGGTACAGGTGAAAATTTCGTTGGAGGAGTTGTTCCTTCCAACCTCTGTGCAGTAGAATACTGCACAATATTCAACATGGCCGCGCCAATCCGCCAAAACTGGCCAAAACTCATGTGCCACGACGGGATTCTAACCATTTGTTAACAACCCGGCGTGTTTACATTCACGTTTTCCTCGCGTTGATAAAGATCCGTCATGATAGCGTCGGTTATATTGAGTATTGCGAAACATCCCAGTGCGCAAGGGTTGAATGGAACGACTCCTCTTACGATTTGTTCACCTGTGCCGCGGTATCGTTTTTGAAGCGGGAAGCTAAAAAAAAACGCAAAGTTCTTAGGTAGATTATGAAGTTAGGAGTGCATTTCAGACTTTACCAATGCACTCATTGTGATTTTTGAGTCATATTCGATCAGCAACAACTCTTATTTTTGCTCTAGCAAAAGTTTACAACAGGCCCATTGACACGGACTTTCTGAGACATTATAGGGATGATTCGAGGGATTTTGGAAATTTTCGATGAACATTTTCCAGCGTAGCACGTTAATTGGTGGTGCATTCGGATGTATTCAAGGAGAACCTGACTAGATTAGTGATTGCCTCATTTCTTCTCAAAATTCACTTTTTTATTGATAAGCATTTTGGTTCAAAGTTTCGCGAGTAAATTCTTCCAAACCTGGAGGAAGTTCATAGAAAGTTTCATGGCACTGCGTTGTTTCATTTTGCAATTTTCGTTCAATATTTGCCTGGTTTTTGTATGAGTTCAGAAGAAAATTTAGTAAAATTTGAAATTTACAAGGGGAAATTCGGCAACACTAAAATGTAGTTCCGTTCTTCCGTGGAGGAGACGACAAAGTTTTGTACCTCTCGGGGAGCTTCAATAGCATGCAAGGCTATTCGGAAACCTATTGTCATTCCGCTACATGCTTTGGTTCAACAAATAAACGATGTGTGATTCTGTCGGTAGTCGTCGTCCACGTGTGATTTGCCTTCAATTCGCCTTATAGGCAACAAATACACTGCTGAGCGCGAATATTTATCTACTCGGAAAATGCGTTTATTTGATAGGTATTGTCCATCTGAAGTTCGCCTTCAATTTCGCTGCATACCAACAAACATACCAGAGAGGATGCGTAGTTATCCATCCGAAAACAATCCATAAACCTTGGTGTACCAATAGACCATACGGAAACTTGTTGACAGCTATCGTGCCATCGTCTACTTAAGTTTCGCCTTCAATTCCGCTGTATAGGCAACAAACATACCGCTGACACACGTTTGTATTGCTCCGTAAGTTGAACAATTGAACCGATGAACGATATTGTGGGCCTATATCCGCACATGTCTTCCAAAATTGTGTGCCCTCTAAAATATAAAGGTAATATTTAATCACTAAAATTAACAAAATCGCAATCTGAAAGTATCCGCTACCGTAAAATTAGGAATTTATGCTGAAGTTGAGGTGGTAGCTTTTGCTTTGGTTTTTATTTGTTGCCTTATATAAATTTATTCTAAGGAACCATTTGGCCCAATCGTTAGCAGCAAGCACAACAAATGTTATTCTATAATCTTTGAAGTACTCTTTATTCTAAACAAAAATGATAGCGGTTCAACGCAAGTACGTTTTGAGTAGAATACTGATGATTTTTTTCCAACGTGCGCTAGGGTGTGTCTTATTTTTGAGTTTTGCGAAAATCAAGTTGGTCAACCCCTAAAAAGTTTCTATGTAGTCTCTAAATGAACCCCCTAAAAGGAAAAAATTTTAAAAAAATTTTAACCCGTGCCTCAAAGGGCCTAAAGGGCCTAAACCCAAAATTCAAAAATTTTGGCAAGCGACACATCAATTCTGAAGGAAAATGGCAAGTTACGGTCCTTCTAGGGCAGAAATTTCGTCCGTTTTGCCGTATCTTGAAGCGTAAGGTCACAAACGGCCCAATGACGACGTGAGGCTATGGGCTGGCGGGGCGCGCCGCGGCCGGCCCGCCGCTAAGCGTGCGCGCGCGGCAGGGTTGCGCATCGCCGCTTTACACCGGCGTAGAGGAACGAACGGTGGGGTGGGAGGGGGATATCCGGTGGAAAAGCATCCACATTTTCTATCCATAATGAGAATGCATTATACTTTTTCAATATAGATGAGGAAATATGAGCCATACAAGGAAGTGATGAAAAGAGTGACAAATACATAATATAGTTTGTACGGTTAGGAGTGTAAGTGGGGAAAATTTGCCGTAACTACAGAACAGCCCTGAAAATCTCCGGGAAATAAAAGCTGCTATTGGTGAGAGGTTTGCATGAGAGGTTTAATTAAGGACTAATTAAAAAGATAGGTGCGATGTTGTCGAATCGTAAGCCCTTTACGCGATCAAAAGCGATTAGTGTAAATTTAATTGGAAAAGTTTAAGAAAAATTTGATGAAAGAAAATTGCCCCAAATTCGGGAAGTGCTTAAAGTGTTTTTCTATTACGTGAAGTTTTCGCACATTAATGTCAATGGCGGTGCGTCGAAAACCTCTGATCTTGTAATTCCAATATGGAATGAAAAATGTAGAATCCCTGTGATACATAGTGTCCATGTTTTTAAAAATGTTTACATTTTTATGAGGAGTGGAGGCGCGTATCAAAAAATGCTAGCCGTCGATCGCTGGTTCAAGAGAATTTGGAGACTGATTTTACGGCAAAAATCGACGTGTTATTCGACATTGCTTAATGCAATACTCTAGATATCATGGAAAATGAAGAGGATAAAGCATTTTTAATTCTTCAGCGAAAACCTGAATGAGAATGCATAATATCCACAGTGAAGGATACTATCCTTGCAGCAGAGGTGAGGAGAGCAGACAAGAAGAAAGCTCGCGCCCAGGAGAGAGTTTCTCGACAGGAAAAATTCACGCTCGCTTATGAGTCCCGCCAAACGGAAGAAAATAAGTTTTTTCATTTCATATGAAATCACTGAGGGTTTGATACATCAATAAGACTTTGTTTACCCTCCTTTTCATTGGTGTATTTGACGCGGCATCAATTAGAAAGTTTTATTCAATCGGTTCAATCTGGCTTCGCCAACTTACAGCTGATGTTTGATCGCCTGGCCTCACCCAGGGAGCTAAATGACACATTAGCCTCATTTACTCAAATCTTCCCCAGTAGCCGAGTGGTCAAGGGCATTGCCCACGGTTTATAAAGGGTGGGGTTCAAACCCCAAGTTAAATCATATTTTTTCGAGAAACTAATATTACATTTTTAATTATAGCAAGTAACTATGGCGGGGGGGGGGGGGGTCAGTACCAGAAAATGTAAGTGGGTAAGCCATATTGAACCTCTCGAATAAAACTTTCTAATTGATGTCACGTTAAATGCACTAATGAAAAGGAGGGTAAACATAGACACTATGTATCACAGGGATTCTACATTTTTTCATTCCATATTGGAATTACTGCCATTGACATAAATGTGCGAAAACTTCACATAATAGAAAAACACTTTTAAGCACTTCCCGAATTTGGGGCAATTTTCTTTCATCAAATTTTCTTAAACTTTTCCAATTAAATTTACACTAAATCGCTTTTTGATCGCGTAAAGGGCTTACGATTCGACAACATCGCACCTATCTTTTTAATTAGTCCTTAATTAAACCTCTCATGCAAACCTCTCACCAATAGCAGCTTTTATTTCCCGGAGATTTTCAGGGCTGTTCTGTAGTTACGGCAAATTTTCCCCACTTACACTCCTAACCGTACAAACTATATTATGTATTTTGTCACTCTTTTCATCACTTCCTTGTATGGCTCATATTTCCTCATCTATATTGAAAAAGTATAATGCATTCTCATTATGGATAGAAAATGTGGATGCTTTTCCACCGGATATCCCCCTCCCACCACCCCACCGTTCGTTCCTCTACGCCGGTGTAAAGCGGCGATGCGCAACCCTGCCGCGCGCGCACGCTTAGCGGCGGGCCGGCCGCGGCGCGCCCCGCCAGCCCATAGCCTCACGTCGTCATTGGGCCGTTTGTGACCTTACGCTTCAAGATACGGCAAAACGGACGAAATTTCTGCCCTAGAAGAACCGTAACTTGCCATTTTCCTTCAGAATTGATGTGTCGCTTGCCAAAATTTTTGAATTTTGGGTTTAGGCCCTTTAGGCCCTTTGAGGCACGGGTTAAAATTTTTTTAAAATTTTTTCCTTTTAGGGGGTTCATTTAGAGACTACATAGAAACTTTTTAAGGGGTTGACCAACTTGATTTTCGCAAAACTCAAAAATAAGACACACCCTAACGTGCGCTTAAATTTCAGTCTGAAGCTGAAGTTTCAATTTAAAGGGAAAAAAGCTCACCCGATCTTCTAGAGAGTTATGTTATTTGGTGCAACGGTAGTCGCGACCTGTCAACTCTCTTGAGGGAAATTTTGTGCTCGGAAGAGCTTTTTCTCTGTATGATGGGACTTCAGCTTTAGACTGAATTTTGAGCGCACGTTGACGCAAAGCACCAACACTCTACTCAATTATTATAAAGTTGATAAAATGGGGTCATTGAAAAAGAACGTGGGAAAAATTACTGCCAGTCCAAGAAATCAAGAGAATTTATGGTGTTTCTTCTTCAATTTTTTATTTCATTTTTAGTGAACAAGAGGACGAAAAATACTGAATACACTTGAAATGCCATTTTGATTCAATTCCTCTTGCCAATTTATTTTTTGGGACACCTGAGAGTATTTGCTGTAAAAATCTTAAAATTCAAATTTTTGGCCGAACGTGACAAAAATGCTCTACCAAAAAAATTGCCTCCGTGGAATAAGGTCCCTTACACTTGAGCGGATGGTCAGACTCTCATACCATTTCGCACCATTTTGCACCACTCCTGAATCTCGAATTCCATGGATGGGGTAGATTAGCGGGCTGATTACTGAAATTAATGGACCAAGCTATGGACAAAGAAGGGAAGGGAAAAATGCAATGATTCCTTATTGGTTGAAAGAGGTGGTTTTTATGGACTAAAGAGGAAACTGAGGGACTGGCCGGCGGTCTCTCTTGGGTTGCATTTAGTTACAGTCTATTACTTATCTCTTTTGTCCATTGCAGTCACCTCCTTTTACCGGTAGGATCGCTCAACTTTCCTTTTATCTTCTCTGTTCAGTGCCGGGTTTACATTTTTAGTACCCCTCGGCTAAACTTTCTCTGGCAACTCTAGAAGTAAGTGCTTTCGTGGAGGGGGGGGGATGTCCGAGACACAACCCTCCTCCCTCGACCGGAAAAAATGAGTTAAATTAGGAAAATAGTTCAAATTCATCTTCAAAAAACATAATTTTAAACTATTTCGAGGTGCCCAGTGGCGAAAAGTTTAGTGCCATAAAAAAGCTGGTTTTAGAAATATATACGTTACGAATGAAGCATGGATACTTTCGATTTAGAATTCTCAGAAATGTTGCGCCCTTACG